>NC_141156.1:126689505-126989505 GCF_053477565.2 Lygodium microphyllum
TCAGACCATGCTCTAGGTGCTTGCTTGAGCCCATAGAGTGCCTTCTTCAACCTGCACACATACGTGGGATGCTCTAAATCTTCATAACCTGCTGGCTGATCCATATACACTTCTTCCTGCAAATCACCATGCAAGAAGGCATTCTTTACATCCATTTGCTGCAACCTCCAACCTTTGGCTGCTGCCAAAGCAATCACACATCTGACAGTTGCCATCCTAGCAACTGGACTGAAGGTTTCATCATAATCTATGCCATATGTTTGGGCATAGCCTTTTGCAACCATCCTAGCTTTGTACCTGCTAATAGAACCATCTGCATTGTGCTTAATCTTATAAACCCACTTACATCCAATAGCTTTCTTTCCCTTCGGCAATGATACTAGATCCCAAGTCTTATTGGCCACTAATGCAACCATCTCCTCATCCATTGCTGCATCCCAATGAGCATGACCAATAGCCTCCTCAAAACATGTGGGCTCAACATCCTCAACTAGTTTCACCATATAAGCATAATGGTGAGCTGCATAACCCTCAAAACCAAATCTTTTAACAGGGTATCTCACCCTGCTAGACATGCGTACCACTGGATCACTCAATGGAGTCTTTGCATTAACACGTGCTCTCTGCACACCTGGAGTCCTCACTGAAGGAATGCCAAGCTCATCATCCAAGCTCTCTAAGCCACTGGAGTCTCCATCAAGAACTGCATCAATGCCTTCTGACACTGTATTCTTTCCTTTGTCTTTACCTGTAGTGCTACTAGATGCACTCGAAGATGTAGAGGTACTCCTTAGTCTCCTAGACCAAGGACTACCAGATGATGTCTCTGGTCCACTAAGAGTCCGTGATTCTTGCCTTTCAGCCTGCACATGAGTGTCATGATCATCATCAACATCCAATGCATCACCACTAGATGCATACCAACTGCTCATTTCATCAAAGATGACATCCCTGCTCACTTTGAACTTACATGTGATAGGGTTGTAACAGCGATACCCTTTCTGCTCTAAAGAGTATCCAATAAAAACACACTTTTCAGCCTTTGGATCCAGTTTCTTCCGCAACTCATCTGGCACATGAACATACGCAATGCAGCCAAATACTTTCAAGTGTGAAACATCAGGCTTCTTACCTGTAAAACATTCTTCGGGGGTCATACCATGAACTGCAGCTGTGGGAGTTCTGTTCATAATATAAACAGCAGTATGAACAGCCTCAGACCAAAAATGCTTAGGCATATTCTTTTCAGCCATCAAGGCCCGTGCAACTTCTGCAATATGCCTATTTTTCCTTTCTGCAACCCCATTTTGCTGTGGGGTATACCTGCATGTGAACTGTCTCTTTATCCCATGAGACCTCAGAAAATCACTGAACTCATTTGAGAGGTACTCTCCCCCTCCATCTGACCTCAGGCACTTTACTTTCAAGCCTGTTTCTCTTTCAACTGCAGCCTTGAAAGTTCTAAAGTGCTCAAACGCTTCACTCTTTTCCTTCATAAAATATACCCACAGCTTTCTAGAACAATCATCAATGAATGTGACAAAGTATGAACTACCTCCAAGAGATACATTTTGTGTAGGCCCCCAAATGTCTGTATGCACAACATCAAGGATATTTCTGCTTACATCTCTGTCATGTGAAAAGGGTTGTCTTGCCTGCTTACCAAACTGACATGCTTCACATACCTTCTGAAATTCTGCAACTTTAAATGTAGGCAAACCTGTAACCAACCCTTTGGACTGCATTAATTTCAGCCTTTGTACATTTGCATGTCCAATGCGTTTGTGCCAAATTTCAATGTTTGCAACAACACCTTTTCCTTTGGCATACATAGCCGCATTCATAGTAGGAATTCCAGCATCTAGAGTGAACATACGTCCAACTCTACTTCCCTTTGCTACCAACCTGCACTTGTCACTGAAGTCTTCTACAAAGCAGCCCTTTGCATTAAATCTAACTTCAGCCCTTGCTCTACCATTTGACCGACTGACACCAAGTTCTTTGTAATAGATGGCACATGTAATACATCTGAAAGACTCTTTGCCTTACCATCATGCAAGGACAAGGGAACTTTTCCAATGTGTGAAATTGGGTGGCATGAGTCATCACCCGTCTGCACATAACCTGCATTCTGCAAATCCTGCATCTCTCCAAACCATTCTGCATGGCTGGTCATATGATTGGATGCACCTGAATCAACATACCAAACATCTTCATGTGTTCCCTTTCCTGTAACAGCATTCAGCATATGCTGCATAACGAACAAAAGTTCATTTTTGTCTTCATTCTGTCGTAAAGATGATGCATAGTTTCCTTGCTGCAACTTACCACTGTGGATATCATCTCTCTTAGCATAACATTGGGCTGCAATATGACATGTTTTGCCACAGTAGTGGCACACAATACCAGAGTTGTTAGAACCTCTGTTCTGCCATCCACCTCTTCCTCTAAAGCTCCCCCTGCCTCTAAAGTTACCAGGACCTCCTGAAACCTGCATATCGCCAAATTGCTGATTCAATCTGTTTTGCTGGTTATCACTACCACGTCCTGTACCACGGCCTCTTGAAGAGAACCTGCCACGTCCCCTTCCTGAACTCGAGTAGAAAGCCTGGACCTGTTCACTACTTCTTTCAGATGTCTCACTCTGCATGTTGATTTCTTCAGTGATCATTAGAGAGACCAACTCATCGAAATCTAGAAATGGCTTTCTAACATATACAGAAGTTACAAAAGACTTCCAAGCCTTTTCATTGTTAAGTCCACCCAAGGTAGACGACACCAAATCATCATCATCGGGCATTGCATCAATCACTGCCAATGCATCTGCAATGCTTCTTACCTTCAGTGCATACTCATTGATAGACATCTTCCCTTTCTTTAATGTATTCAACTCTTGCTTGAGTTGAATCTTTCGTGCCTTTGTATTTACAGAAAACATACTTTCAAGTATGGTCCAAGCTGTATATGAATTCTCTACATTTCTAATGTGTCCCAGCATATTATTGTCAATTACTGCAGACAACCAATATATGAACTTTTTATCCTTTGCATTCCATTCTTTTCGTGCCTTTGTCTCTTCTGCAGTTGGAGGATCACTCATCTCCGGCTCCTTTTCTTCACCTGAAACGAACTCGTAGAGGCCTTTTCCAATAAGGAAGTTCGTGACATGAAACTTCCATGAAGGGTAGTTGTTCTTGTCGAGCTTCTCAATGATAGGGCTTCCACTGTTCTCTACCATTATCACAAAATTAATACCAACAGCAAGTAAATCTTCTGCAACCCTGGACCTGTAGTGCACAGCAATACACCAAACAGCCTTTTTAACTGTCTGCTCAACAATACATGCAATCTGCAACTAGTTTGCAAATAAACCTTGTGTTTACTCACTGGTAAACACCTTTGAACTTACAGATCTGAAATCTGTAACCTGCGCACCCACGTTCTGTCAATACAGTCGAAGTCACAGTGTACCCTGAAACTGTTGTCCGCAACCTTGCGGCTCTAAAACGGGCCCTGAAACGGCCTCAAATGCCCAAAATAACTGCGGAAAATCCCTAAAGGGCTCATCTGTAGAATACACAGCGCTCTTCGCGCACACCAAATCTCACTGCAATCTGAGATTTTTGCTCTGCCCTGCTTCCGGTGCTTCCACAGGCACTATCCAAGAGAAGAGTGGAAGGATGGGAGAGCTTCTTACCCGTGGCTTGCTTGCTCGAACCTTGCTTCTTCTCCTTTGCTTCAACCTTCGAAATCAGCCTCTCTCAGTGGTGCGGCTCTGATACCATGTCAAGAATCGCGTGGTGGAGGGGGTTGCTCAAGATGCTGCGCCGAACACACATAGAATGCACAAGGAGAAGCTCACTCAAGAGACAAGAAGAGAGATGGAGGCCAAAACGTTTTCTTGCTGATTTCTTCTTCTTCTTCTTCCACACTCTTTACAATGTACACAAAGTATAGATAAGATACAACATAAAAGGAAAGTGGCCTACTAAGTCAAACAATGCATAACCAACTACACTAGTCGACTGGCGCTATAACTATGCCAGCTGTAAATAGGTGTAACAACCTAAATATAATAAGTAATGAGTCAGTGGCCATGTGAGGTGCATAATGACCACCGACGTGCTAAGTATAGACGTGTGGACCCATCTAACCAGACGGTCCATCATCAATGTCCGCATGTGTTGAGCTTGTCATCTCAACACATGCTGCCCTAGGAGAAAACCAATGTTCATGTTAGAATAGCAAAACATGGAGTGTAATAATGAAAGACACAAGATCAATGAAAGACACAATGCATAAGATGTAATGAGAATAGAAACTCAATATGATAAGAGTACAATGGTTGAGCACCAGATCACACAATCCATAAGCTCCCTCTCTCCACACCAAGAATTTGCAAGTATATGAATGGATCACACACTCCTAGGTATTTATAAACAAAAATAAAGGAGTTGTCCTACTACGAAGTAGGCTAGCCAATTTACCAAATAAAGAATAAAGAGAGTACCCATAAATTAGGCAGTGGTGGCTACTATGAACTTGTAATATGATAGACAACTTCTAATTCTCTCTCTTAGAGAATAGGTGAAGAAGCAATGAACAAGAAGTGGTCACACAACACATAGTTGGGTTTTGCATCAAATGGATGTAAAAAATGCATTCTTATGTGGTGAGGTACAAGAAGTGTACATGGAGTAGCCATAGGGTTATGAGAGTATAGTTCACCCTAATTATGTGTCTAGGCTATCCAAATCCTTGTATGGGCGCTGAAATAAGCACCAAGAGCATGGTATGATAAGGTATCACAATATCTTATCTCTGTTGCTTTCCATGTTGGAAATGTAGTTCACTCACTTTATGGGCATCAGAGTGATAATGGCATTGTTGTGATTACCTTATGGGCATCAAAGTGATCATGGATGATTTTGATTGTTGGGGGTGATAATTGCAAGAGATAGAGAATGTGGAGTCTTCTGAAGAAAAATTTTGGCATGGAAGGTTTGGGAGGGCTAAAGTACTTTCTTGGCATTAAGATGATAAGAATATCTAAGGAGATATGGCTCTCTCACAAAGGTGGTACATCTTAGATATGTTGATGAAGTATGGTATGGCTAATTGTAAGCCAATCTCAATGCCATTAGATCAAAATGTGAAACTTATTATTGATGTTGATGAGATATTGAAGGATTCAACAATGTAAAGGAAGATGGTGGGAAGTTTGAATATCACTACTATCACTAGGCCAAATTGTCAGTACACAGTTGGCTTGGATAGTCAATTTATCCAGGTGCCTTGCAAGCCTCATTTGGATAGTGTAAGACATATCTTGTGGTACCTTAGAGCCACATTGGATTATGATATCTTTTATGAAATTGACTTGGTGGTGTAGTTATTTGGTTATACTGATGCAAATTGGGTAGGCAGTGTGTCTAATAGGAAGTCCACTAATGGCTATGTGTTTTTCTTTGAGAGTGGGGTTGTGACTTGGGGAAGTAAGAATTAATTTACTATTCCATTATTAAGTTTAGAGGTAGAATATAGAGGTGTTGCTATGGCAACATGTGAGGTAACTTAGATGTGAAAGCTAGTTGATGATTTGGGGATATAGATAGACAAGAGAGTTGTCATTTATTGTGACAACATTAGTATACAGTTAGTGAGGAACCCAATGTTTCATGCATACACAAAGCACATTGAGACTTGTCACCATTTCATTTAAGAGCAAGTCCTACTCGTGGAGATCACTACATGTATATCCTCTACATTGTGTGCATTCAAGGCCTATTTATAAATATTTTATTTGAGATTTTTTCCTAAATAAAACATAAACATATTCTATACGATTTGTAAATAACCCATTTATATTGTACCTATATGTATCTAAAAAAGTAAAAAATGATATTTTAAAAATACCTTATTTTGAACGAATGTGATGCACATATATATTTATGAGCGACCTCCTCGAGGGGTCTTGGAAGGTGACATTGATTTCATGTATATGAGCCTAGAGGAGCAGGTTGCAAATATCTTCACCAAGGTTCTAGGAGTTGAAAAGCTTCAATGATTTAGAGATTTCTTGGAGTACATGTCTTGGAGTTGATCTTGAGGGGGAGTGTTAACATATCAAGCTCAACATGAGCTTACATTTATGTACCTAAATGATTGTTTCTGCATTCATATCACTAACATAGTTGGTACCTACATTGGTATATCATTTCATACTTTAAGCTAGATATCAATTATTCCACCTAGCTGAGTTATGAGATATCTATCTGATCATCTTTCTAGTCAATGTGTTCACACTATGGACCACTTGTATATTGTGTATGTTGTTCTCTTTCTGTGAGGTGCCTCCTCCAACAGACTCAGAGGATTCCTCTTAGTAGTCGACCGAAATCCATATCCATGCACATCACCATCCAGTCTCCCCATGGGAAACCTAGGACTTAGTTGAACATGGGAATCTTGATTCTACTTCATAGGGGAAGCATGGACAAGTCACCCCTAATAGCAATCTAACACCCACCTAAGAAAGACCACTGTAATCAATCAAAGGCAAGAGTGAGGCTAACACCGCATTTGGTTCAAAGAGAGTGAGAGAAGGGGAAGAGAGCAACTCGATCCCCCTACCCATAAGGTAAAATCTCAGCTTGGCCCCCTAAAATGGTGTTAAACGTGGTAACTAATCCTATCACTATTGGGAGGGTCAGGATTTAATTAGCTCTATCTAGTAGAAGGTTACCTGACTTATCGAGTCTATCCACTAGCCACAGGCATTCGATCGTGAGGATCAAAGCCTCCCACTTTCCTCAATGGGGTTTGCTTAGTTTTCTAATTAGCAAAGCATACTACCACACTGTTTGGACATATAAAGTCAAATTCCTTTTATTACTCCGTTAAATTGGGTTCGTTAAACTCAATCTTTAGCACATAACAAAAAATTCAAAAATCAGATACTTTATTTCATAGTAACTTCCAGAATCATCACTCTGCAGAGTGGCACAAAACCGTCTTTCTGCAGAGAGACACCGTCTAGCCTAGGATAGGACCTTCCAATCCCTCGAGTTTGGGCTATATGTGATCGCACTCCATCCTGGTCAACATGGAATTTATTGGCTTAGAGACCCTCTAAGCTTCCTTGAGCCTCCAGAGCCGTCCTACATAACAAGGTTACTTACCACTCGGCCCTTTGTCCTCTCAGGTGCTCGAGTGATCAAAAAGAAAAAACACATATCTCCCTTGAGAGCATAGGAGCCCCACCCACAGGTGAGTTTTTCCACACTCCGCAGAGTGTTAAGGAGCATTGGGTTAGGGACCCCAACATCCTAAACCACCACAATCCACAACTCGTCCGCCTATGCAAGCCTAGAACCATAAGAGCCATAACTTATCATTCACAAATCCAAAAGCAGTCATAACCATAAAACATTTTTAACACACTTATCAATGTAAGTAATGCATAGAATCTATCCTCTTCATCAATTTCTGTGTTCCTTCCTAAAAAGCAATTGATAATACTGTAAGTTGAAATGCATTCTAACTGATCGTAATCTATGTAACAGACTAACTTATCCCTCATTAGGAAGTTGTAGAATTAATAACTTAAAAGTAATCCTTTTCTTATGTACTAAACCTAATTATCTCCATTCAGCCATCCATCGTGATTATGGTTTATGGCCGCAACCTCGGTTTGTTGTGGAATAATTGGTCCTTCGGGTTGAATGGGTTCAGGGTTGGCTTCCATTTGCGCTTCAGCAGCAACCATTTCCTCACATTGGGGAGCTCTCTAAGCGTGACTTTGCTCAACACCTCGACATCTCTTGAGACCCATAGACAAAGCTTGATGTATTTGAGCAGCGCTTCTAGAGAGAGAGACAGACAGACAGATAGACAGAGACAAAGAGAGAGACTCAGTTGATTACAGTAGAGCTTCGTCATGTAAATAATAGAGAGACTTCTTCACGGTCGTTGTGTATTGTGTCCTTGACGTGACGCTCTACCCTTGCTTATATAGTAATGGGGGGGCTGAAAGAGAAAGCTTCCTTTTTAGCATTTTTTTGATGACATCATCGATGATAAAGAGAGAACATTTTCTTTTAGCACTTTTGATGGCATCATTGATGATGTCAGAGAGGGAGCTCCATTTTTGTAGTGCAAAGATAAAAATTTATGAATATATATGCGAGCATTGTGTGGTGCATTGTCGGGTGGCCTTCACTCCAAGGCTCACGACTAAGGCAACGAACAAGGCATAGACCTTGGCATCTTGGCCTTGGCATACTTGGCAACGGGCTACAAAGGCTTTATTGGTGCCATTGGCTGTGCATGAGAAGCTTCCACTAGCTTGTAGAAAAATCTTCCAGGAAGATCACCCATCTTAGCAGTGTTGTCACCTAAATGCACTTAGCTACCAAGTGACTATCCACTAGGCTAGTTCTTTTTGTTATTCTATACTACAAACATAGTTTTAATAAGCTAGTCTTGGGAGGGTCTCCCAAGTCTTTCTTCCATGAACTCGCATATAATACCTCATTAATAATAATTATTATCTTCATAATGAGAGCCCCTTTTATAATTAGAGCTAGTTTTTTAAATTGTGCAACATAAATCAATTTTATTTGGAATGTATAAACTAAGTAATGGGGACATTACACTTTCTTTATTCTTGGTAGACTATGATAGTGAAGAAGAAGAAGAAGAAGAAGAAGAAGAAGAAGAAAACAGAAAGAAGAACACGAAGAAAAAAGACCAGGGCTTCTAGCTTCCTATCTTGTGTACTTTCTCTATGTGCTTTGTGTCTTGCAAGAGCTTAAGCTCCCTCTCTCTTCCCCCATCTTTTTAGGTAATAAGTCCCTAGTTAATACTTCTCTCTTTGTAGCAAAAACATATTTGAATGGGTCTAATGACATCAAACTACCAACATCTTTCAAAGCATAATCTGAGATGTTGTAAATGTTTTGTCTTTTTACCCAAAACATAGAACTCATCTATGAAAACCCTCCTAAATATTGTAAGATATGGGTCAAAAGTTTTGCAGGTTTCTCCTTGAAATTTAGGTGGCTTGTTCTTGAGACTAAATTTCATAATTTTACTTACAAATGCTCCCCATTTCATGATAAATGTTGTCTTTTCCATGTCATTAGAGTGACTTCTAATTTGGTTTTACCCTAAGAGTCTATCAAGAAAACTATATATCTCATGTCAATAACATTATATAATAGAGAATTACTAAATGGGAGAGAAAAAGGATCATCATAGAAGTTGAACTTAGCTTCTTGTAGTCCACATGAACCTGAATCTTTCAATTCTTCTTTGGGACAACATCAATATATCTTCATTAGAAAATATCATAAGCTATCAAAATAAGTCCAAACCTATCCAAATCATTCCAAATAATTCTTAAATCAATAAAAAATCATAACAAATCAATCATTCAGTCCACCAAAAATAACAAAAATAAGTTAAAAATTTAGTCTTTTTCCACTCTCAACATATCCCCACACTTAAAATAGGAAGCGTCCTTGCGACCTAAGGAAAATAAGAATATAAGTTCAGTAAAGAGCTCAATGTGATCTTTTTTCTTCAACATAACTTTATAAAATCATCCAATCAGTACCCCAACAAGTAACCTATATATCTGATAATACTATAATCAACTAAGGGGGAGTCTAAATAAAAGATGAAAGAGACGGGAATGGAATAAGGGATAAAGGATGAAGAGAGGGATAAGCGAAATCATAAAAAGAAGAATAATATAAGGTAGGATAATCCAGCAATTTTGTAGTATCAGAAAGGAAGGGAGTAAGGAAATGTGGTGGGAACGTGGACAAGAAATGAGAAGATGGGGGAGGACAATGAAGAAGGGGAGAAAATACCCGATTAATTATGAAAGGACATTGTGTAAAAATAGGAATATGGGGTGCCTCTTTAGGTTGAAATAGAAGGGTAAAATGACATGTGGGGTATTCTAGAAAAGAGATAGATAAGTATCATACCTATGAGCCATGTGTTGATAGTAGGTCAAGGATGGAACTGATGGTCCTAAGGTGTCCTAAGGCAAAATGTCTAGCATAGGCCTAAAAAAATAAAGGATCAAAAGGAGTTGCTTGGAAAGATGGGATAATAGATCCACCCTCAGTTGGTTGACATTTTGCACATGAGACAAATCCTTTAACTGTCTTTGATTTAAGATCATAGAATCTAGCATAGGATGCCAAGAATCCTCAAGACAGTCAGCCAGACCAGGTTCCACTCCAGTTGAGAGTGGAATTTAGGAGACGAGAAGTGCTTAAAAATATCTAAAAATTATGAATATCAAGGGAAAAATATTCAATGTCAAAGGCGGCGGCTCGATCTAGGACGATTTTAAGCGCCAAAGTGCTTTAAAGGTGCCCGAGCGACACTTGTTGATTTTTCATAATTTTTCAGACAGTCGTGCGGGTTGACACGAGCTACTGGCCAATGCGGGATGCTAAGCCGGACAGCCAGGATTTTTCAGAGCTCGATTCCGAGTCCGGACGGGGAAATGGCCAAGAAACCGGTCAAGATACGAAGGGGTGGACAAAATTTGGCCAAAATGGGCAAGTGACCTTTGGGAGCCCAAAACATTTAAATGTAGCATGAAAGTTTCATGCATTAGAGGAGATGAAATCATGGAGAGAAGGCGTGGCTGTAGGCGCCGAAAAATGCGCTATGGAGATGGAGGAGCATCATGCTGCCTGCAAACAACCCCTACAGATGAGCATTGCCCTTCATTCCCCTCTGAATCCTGACTCTATCGCCGCCCTTTGCCCGTCGAATGATGCCCTCTTTGAAGATCTCTGAAATCAGTCTTTCTCTCTCCTCCCTCTCTCTCTTCTAAAGGCAAGTTCATGTGGGGAGAAGAAGGAAGAAGAAAGAATGGTGGATGCTTGTCCGGCATGGATCGGATTGCTCCACGGGCTAGAAATGGTGATTGGTGATTGTGCTGGACATGAAGTGCTGCTAATTTCCAAATTTGCAGCCATGGACATGAAACCCGAAACACGCAAATAAGCGGTAATTTAAAATTTTCAAAGGAATTTGAGCTTTTATGGCTTTTGATTGATGAAATGTTGTTCATGTGGGATAAAAATTGTTCATGTTGCTGTTTTTTATGAGTTCTTGCTGGTCCTAATCAAAAAATCAGAAAAAATATGCATCTTGTGGTTCAAAATAATATGCTAAACACGTAAAACATGAAAAAACAAGGGAAAATGATGGTTTTTGGCATAAAAATGGGGAAGTAAATAGGAACATCAACTAAACTTTCATTTTTCTGCAAGAAGGAACTAAGGGCCACAGCCCATAACCTGTTCTTAATTTTCAGTAATTAAATAATGCAGGAAAATAAGGAAAAATACAAGAAAATGGTGGAAAAACCCTAAAAAATAGGGAAAAAATGCATTTTGGGTTTCGAAAAATAAGGATAAATAAGAGCAATGTTTGTGAATGTTTGTGGGGACTGAAGCATGAGGATTTGCCTCAGTTCAACCCCACCTTCTTGTTCTAGTGTGTCTTTTTCCGTTTTTTCCACATAAAATGAGGGAAAAATACCCTATAAACCTATCCAACGATGCACCATTTAAACGGGGAAGGGTAGAGAAGTTGAAATATGTCTAAATGCCATGTGAGATGATGGGAAAGTTGCTGATTGCTATGCATAGCATTTAGGACGGATGACAATTAAAATTAAGAGCTTAGTAGCACGAGGATCAACTCGGTGCTAGGCCCATGCAACGAAGCACGAACGGTAGTTGGAAACCATTAAAAGAATGTTTTTGCACTTGTGCACGATACTGTTTTACTAAATGTTTGAGCACTAGGCATCCACCAAATGCATAGAGCATGAAAAGAGTTTAGAAAGTATCAGTGATCAGCTCCTGGACATGCATTGCAATTGGTTTATTAGGACATGACCTACGATGAGAGGCAGTGAGGTACCCATGCTGTAGGCTAGACGCGGGTCCCAAAGGGAAGATCAAGTAAGGACAATGGTACATTCCTGGACACGCTTATTTGGTACCTTGAGTGACTTTTGTGCGATGTGTCTATTTGTTGAGCGACGCATCGAGGGGCCAATCCCCAAGGTGTAGGAGAGTCGCAGAGGGTTGATGGCATTTAGCCGTAGGAGGAACCCCATGTGTATGTGATTCGAGCCTTTTGGCTATGTGAAAGGGACTCCCTCTGAGGAGTAATATTGGGTTAGGATCAGTTGGACTACAACGTATTACAAACGCAATGTTTAGGAAGGCAGAGATTTTGATAGACGCTCCTGGCCGCGAGGCCGAGGGGTTGTCTTGTGCGTAGTGACAAGGTTCGGCTAGTGCATGAGCCAGTGCTAGCCCGCTTTTAGGTCCATCAATGGTGCGTCTGCCGGGAGCCGCTTAAAAGTGGCGGTTCTCGAATCCTGGTTGTTTAGGGACCAACTAGCAGTTTATGCCAAAGGATACTGAGATTGATCCGTTATTTATTGATAAGCATTGTCTAGCAGAAATCCAAAAGCAAGAAAGAGACGAAAGAGCTAGACGACGTGCTGAAATTTTCAGGAGATATTCCCCTAAGTGTAGCGGTGCTGAACCCTTACGAGGGAGTGGATCTAGTGGTCTTGGGGCCACAAGCAGCAAGTTAGGAGAAGGTGGAAGCTCTAGGGCTCCCCTTCCTTCTATAAGCCAGTCCACGTCAAGTACGGGAGGTGTAACCCCACCATCCCCTATTCCTAGTGCAAATCCAATCCTTGTCATGGCGCAGCCTATTGCAATTCCAGCAGGAACGACAGATTTGCCGGCTCTAGGTTACCCGCTACCCATTTTTAATGGGTTAGTTGAGGAAGATGCGGAACTCCACATTAGGGAGTTTCAAAAGCTGATGTTTAATTGTCGCATTCAAGAAGAAGGACATTTAATGATGTTCTTCAATATGACTCTCAAAGGAAGAGCTGCTATATGGTATCATGGTTTAGAAGCCGGAACCATATTGAATATTGATGCATTTTATGGAGCTTTTCGAAGGGAGTTTGATCCTGAAAGGGGTGGGCAATATTGGTTGCATGTACTCAACGTGACCCGCCAAGAACCACACGAGGATATTCGTGCTTATGCGAAGAAAATAAAAGAGGTTTTCCGTAAGTTGGACACCTCTATTCCTATCCCTGCAGCTGCCCAATTACAATATTTCCTACATGGTTTGGACTTTCATATCCAATTGCAGTTGAGTAGTGTTCCCTTGGGGGATATAGATACTGCCATTACACGAGCACAAGAGGTGGAATCCCGACTACAAGCAGCCTATGCTTCTCGAGGCAATTCGAACATGGGTTTAGTATTGGGAAACAATATGGCAATAGCCAATGGCAGTAGTGGCCAAGGGATAGCGATGGCTAACCCTAATGGGAGGGGGAACATGATACAGAATGTGCCTTTATTACCAGCTCCCCTTAGCATGTCGATGCCTACGGGTAGTCAAATGGCTCCAAATGGTGGAGGCCAGGCGGTTAATTCAAGTGGCTCAACAACCAGTGCCTAATCGAATTGTTAGGCCGATGGAACGACATGGTAATGACCAAGGCTATGAGTCGAGTTCTTCCAATGTTCTTGGCGAGGTTAAGGACATGATGAAGCATTATACCGACATGTTTACGGAGCAGTATCGACAAATAGCCGTTGATGTCAACTTCCTTAAAAAACAACAAAATTTGATAGGAAGTAGATACCCAGAGGAGGGTGCACCGTCGAGGTTTAGTTGCAAGTGGTGTGGTGGGCAGCACTATCCAAGAAATTGCCCAAATTTTAGGTGCGACATTTGCGGAAAATCTGGCCATTTAGCAGCTACTTGCTGGAGTAAGATCAGTTCTCTCCAGCGAGGAAGTCGGCAACCAGGGCCTGTTAATCATCGTGCCCAAGGAAGTGATTCCCAGCGAGAAGATGGGCCTAAGCAAATACTTCAACGACCAAAGACTACAGTAGAGGAGCTACCAAGTGGTAGTGGGGTCAGTTTGATTGAGGCTGTACGCGTGAACGATGCTGAAACCTCTAATCTGTGAGCTGTTCTTACAAGAGGTCAAAAGGGTAGAGGAGCCGACAAGGATAAGCTTGTCGACGAAAACCCTAAACAAGGCGACAAAGGAACGCAAGTTTTGGATCCTGCCATGGAAGGGGGACCTTTGAAGCCCGTAGAGGGTAAAGCCGATAAGGAACCACCAAAGACGAAGGTGAAAGTTAAAAAGGAGGCATTAAAGCCAGTTCTGCGACCTAAAGAGCGCATGATTTGGCGTGAAAAGCGAGCTCTATCAAACTATCATGAATTCGATTTGGCGAGCTCTCTTTGCGAAGTCAAGCCGGATGTGAATCTTTTACAGCTTATTAAGCTTTCCCCAGGAGTACGTAAGGAATTTAGAAAGATCCTACGTACCGGGTATATCGTTGAACCTTTGGGTATTGCGCGAGTTGGTGATGACTGGTTCGAGCATGCTGAGAAGCATTGTCCAAGGGTTGCAGCCTATGTCGATGGGATATTAGTAGATTATGCCATTGTCGACACGGGATCATCTGTTAACATTATGAGTTCTGAACTGATGGAAAGGTTGGGTCTTGCGATCCAGAAAGATACCTCCACAATTCTCAGAATGGCAGATGATAGTTTGAGACAGCCAGAAGGCTGCATTACTAAGGTCCATGTCACTGTTGCAAATGTAGAATGCATGTTGGACTTTAGGGTGATTCGTTTTGCAGGCCGGCCAAGTTACCAAGTATTACTCGGACGTCCTTGGATCTTGCAAGCGGACTGCCAAGTAGATATACCCGCCGGTCGGCTAATATTCAGCAGAGGTGCCCAACGTGTGGTGGTTGATGCTTATCCTGAGTCCTCGCAGAGTGAGAGAGCTCCTCTATCTTCTACAGAATTGGAGACACTAGAATATTTATCTGCTAGTGAGACATCATCGAGTGATGAGTCCAAAGAGGGATCCACCACGGAAGACATCTATCAGATCACTTTGAACGAGCCGATAGAGGGCCAAGATCGTATAAGAGATGCAGATGTTATTGAGCTAGACCTTGGTACGCCTGATGATTTACGGCCAATCAAATTAGGTTCTATGCTCAGCACAGCAGAAAGGGAGGACTATGTGGCCTTGATCCAGGAATTCCGTGATATCTTTGCCTGGAGTTATGATGAGTTGAGAGGCATTCCTCCTAGTCTTGCTATTCATACAATTCCGTTGAAAGAGGGCAGTCATCCTGTACGACAGAAAGTAAGGCGTATGCCTTTCGAACTGAGGGACGGGCTGTTTGAAGAGTTACAGAAGCTTCGGAAAGCGGGTTTGATTTTTCCTGTGCAACACACGGAATGGTGTTCGCCAGTTGTGATTAGAAAGAAGAAGAATAATCAAATCCATTTATGTGTAGACTTTAGGGAACTGAATAAGCAGACAGTTAAGGACTACTACCCATTGCCATTTATTGACCAGATTTTGGATCAATTAGCGGGTAAGGAGATATATTCGTTTATGGATTGCTTTGCAGGATACAACCAAATGGCAATTGCAGAAGAGGATAAGTTGAAAACAACTTTTATCACTGTATTTGGTACTTTTGCGTACCATGTGATGGCCTTTGGTTTATGTAATGCACCAGGTTCGTGGCAACGAACAGCAGATAAGACATTCGGTGACATATCCCCTGAAGAGTTGAAGGTGTTTATTGATGACTTAGGGGCTGCCACCGTGCGAGGAAGGCAGTTGATCATTCTAAGAAAATGCTTTGAGCGCTGTAGACAATTCTGCATCGCCTTAAACCCACGGAAGTGTGTTTTTGGAGTACCTTATGGGCTGTTGCTGGGTCATGTAGTCAGTTCGGTAGGAATTGCGACAGACCCCGAGAAAGTCAAAGTTATAGTTGTCATGGGTCCACCACGCACTCCGAAGAAAGTTCATAGCTTTCTGTCTTCGGTTGGTTACTACCGTAGATTTATCAACGCCCTAGCAGAAAGAACGTTGCCGCTTACAAATCTATTGTCCTTTAGCTGTTCGTTTGTATGGGGTGACCCTTGTAAGGTAGCATTCGAGGATGTGAAACAAGAGCTAGCAAGAGCGCCCGTTTTAAAAGCATCTAAAAGAGGTGAGGTGTTTTATATATTTTCAGCAGCCACCATGTATAGTATCAGCTGCTGTTTAGCCCAAATTTGGGAAGAGAAGTGGTACCACCCGATTGCTTTTGCTAGTCGGAAGCTAGGGGTATCCGAAATCAATTATACTTACATGGAGAAATTGTGTCTAGCAATGATCTTTGGAACCAAGAAATTCAGGCATTACATTCTCTACGAGAAAGTCGTGCTTTATACGAAGGCGGAGGGACTTCGATTATTGATCAATAAGCTACAGCCGCCTGATCGTCTAGCAAAGTGGTTAATTACTTTGCAGGAATTTGATTATGAAATCAAGAGTAAGCCACCAAGGTTGCAAGGCATCGTGGAATGCCTTGTGGACTTTGGGGAGCCGAAAGAATCTGTGGCTGAAGGTAGTGACATGGAGTTGTTATTCAAAATAGATACGGCATCTATTCCCTCCTGGTATGCTGCAATAACGCACTATTTATCAACACGAGAGGTGGGATCCAAATTATCTAAAGCTAAGAGAAGGAAAATTAAGCAGCAAGCGTTAAAGTTTGCTTTGATCGCAGGTACATTATATCGGCAAGGGGTTGATGACATCTATCGCCGATGTGTGATGCCTGATGAGGTGCCATTCATTTTGGAAGAGTGCCATGATTCTGCTTGCGGTGGCCATTTTGCTGGACGGCTTACAGCACAAAAGGCTTTAAGAGCAGGTTATTGGTGGCCTGCCATCTTCCAGGATGCGTTTGCATATGTTAAGAGATGCGATATTTGCCAACGACATGATAGTCGAGAGAATAGGAAACGACTACTCACCCCTATTATGGCGATACTTCCATTTGAGAAGTGGGGAATAGACTTTGTGGGCCCTATTACTCCGTCGTCGACTACACAAAAGAGGTACATCATTGTAGCAACTGACTACTTCACAAAGTGGTCAGAAGCGCGTGCAACAAGGAAAGATGATGCTAAAGAAACTGCTAGTTTCCTTTTAGAGATAATATGTCGGTTTGGTCCGCTGAAAGAATTAGTGTTGGACCGCGGAACCCATTTCCTGAATAAGGTGATCAAAGGTTTGACAGAGATGTGGCAAATCAAGTATAACAAGACAACCCCATATAATCCGCAAGCCAATGGGCAGGTTGAAAGTACCAACAAGCAGCTTGTGGGCATCCTGTCCAAAATTGTGTCGGAAAAGAAATGGGATTGGGATAAAAAGTTATACGTGGTAGTGTGGGCTTACAATACGACTTTCAAACGAGCCACTGGCCATACCCCGTTCAAGTTAGTATATGGGGAGGAGTGTGTCTTGCCTTTAGAAATTGAGCTGCCGACTATTCGGTTTGCCATCAATCATTCTTTGAGCGATGAAGATGCACTTTTTGAGCGCTTGACGACACTGGCACATTTAGATGAGCTTAAGTTGCAGAGCTTATTGCACCAAGAAGTGGCAAAGTGCCGAATGAAGCAGCTACACGGCCTCAAAGCCAAGAAATACACCTTTAAGAAAGGATAGCTTGTTCTGTATTATGACGCACGACGTGAATTATTTCTAGGCAAGCTAGAGCCCAACTGGGATGGGCCCTATAGGATCATTAGAATAGGAAAGAATAAATCCACAGTTTTGTTAGCTGACCTTGAGGGGATAGAATTTAAAAATAAGGTTAATCTTAATAAGATTAAACCTTATTACTTTTGATTGCACTAATGCTATGACTGCCTTGCAGGTCTAGGAGAGATCAATCAAATATCTGCAAGGAAATCGTGATAGAGGTTGATGGGTCGTCTGATCCCTTATTTAGAACACCCCTATTTAGAACAGAGGTATCATCAAGGGAAGCTCATTTGGTGGAGCAAAGGATACAAGGTGATTGAGCAAGAAGGCGGGACATTTATTTGGGAGATCAAGGTCTTCTGCCATCACTGCCTACAAATTTTGACGAGCATCCCCGTTGAATTTAATGATGATGGAGGGATGGAGCCTACAGTCCACCCATTGAATATGCTGAATTTCGATTACCATAATTACGAGTAGAGTTCAGGATGGCGGGATATGTAAACCCTTTATGGACGTACACCTTGTACTTTGATGGGGCGTCCAAGGGTCCATGCAAAAAAGGAAGTGTAGGAGTTGTCATCCGTGACCCCCGACGACGCATTGTCATGAAGTTAGCTGCTTATCTCGGGGCAAATTTTACCAATAATATGGCAGAATACAAAGCCCTGATTATGGGTTTGAATATTGCAAAGAAGGGTGGTATCCGCCAGTTGTTGGTGAAAGGGGACTCTCAGTTGGTTTTAAATCAACTCAATGGGACGTACATGGTGCGAAACCCCATCCTTTGTATGTACCATCATACTGCCATAGCCCTGCTAGACGAATTCGATAGAGTGTCTTTTCAGCTGATTCCACGGAATTGGAATCAGTTTGCCGATTCTTTGGCTAATTTTGCGTATGAAGAAGACCTCTTCTTTAATTGTGGCCCTTGTTCCGATATATCTATTGATGCTGAGACAGGACCTGGTCAGTTGTGGGGTATGCTTTCTGAACATGCCCTCTTTGGCAGACGATGGGTGATCTGGGTGATGCAGAGGGTCAGCGAGACTCATCTCCCTTTATTATCTGGGACCCATAGACTGATTAGACGACATGTGATGCAAACACCTCTTGCGATATACGCAGGAGGGATAGGTCATAATTTAATGCACCTAGTGTAGGGCTACGAGCCCTGTTTCCCTGGGAATGGTATGCTTTGATGTCTATCATGGTTGTTTCCAGGTGGATGTTATGCGTAGTATTGTTTGATTTCGTTAGGCCAAGAGGGCCGATCCAGTTTTGTAGCATAGTCATGTTGCATTTCATTAGGCCAAGAGGGCCATTTCCCTGTCTAGTGCGGGTGCGTTTAATCGGGTTTTTGGTTTAAGCGTTGTGCTGGACAGGTTTCGTGTTTGGTGGACTTTGGTGGAGCCTGGAGGAGCCTTTGTTGCGATGGAAGCTTCTTGTGGCCAATCCAGGTGATATTTCTCCTTTACGAGTACCTTTCTTTCCTGTTATACTTGTATTTGTACTTGTCGAGGGGATACATTTTTGTTGAGAAAGCCGGCAACCAAGGCATGAAGTCCCAGGTTTAGGTTGAGTATGTTTGAGGGAGGTCGGAGTAGTCATTGCCTCCTGCAACGACATTGTTAGACATTGAAAGACCTGTTTTAGAAGGAAGTCCTAGTGGCCCTGTTCTGCTAGCCTGCTAGGCAGCCGTTCTAGGAGTTCTTGTTAGTAGTGAGGCAGTTAGAGAAGCTTGCTAGAAGCTAATAAAGATGATACCCAGAAACTCTGTATATCCTAAAAGATGAATATAAATACAAAGGTGTGTAAAAAGGGGTTCTAACCCCTATCAAAGAAAAGAAAAGAAATGAAAATATATAAGCAGTTGATCATTGCCTTGCGCAGGCCTGGTAGGCTCCTAGGGACGAATCAGACCCAGGGCCGATACCTTGTCTTCCTAGGGGTGGCTTCTTGCTGAAAAAAAATGACAAAACAAGGAAGGTTGGAGCGAAAATAAAAGTGAGCGTTAGAAAAGGATTAAGTGTCGCCTTGCGAGGGCTTGGTAGGTTCTTGGGTGCCGAGACAGGTCCTGAGACCGATGCCCTGTTCTCCATTGGGTCACTACGCTCAGCTCCCTCCTTTTTACATGCCCAAGTATGTTCATCCAATACAAACCCTAAAAGAAGACATGTACTGCAAGAAAATACTCTTTGATCAGGCTATAGGAGTCCTCGCCTTGTAGGAGCTCCTAGTGGTGTTGTCTTTAGTTGGTAAGTAGTGCAGACTACCACTTAGGGCAACCTCTTTGATAGGTTTTTTTTAGTTTGGCTGTGTTGGAGCAGTCGGTTAGTGACTCACTTCGGATCTTCTATTAGATGATGCTAGGCCTACTCCTTGTGGATATCATGCCTTGGTTCTGTCCAGGGGTAGGGGGAGCATTGTGCTGAGTTTGATTATATAATTGTTTTGTATCAATTTGATGCTTCTTTGGTTGTTTATGTGCAGATATGTTCATGGATTCGACGGGCTGAGTCGCCCTATCCCGTGGTCGCCAATGAGAGCGGAATTTAGGAGACGGGAAGTGCTTAAAAATAGCTAAAAATTATGAATATCAAGGGAAAAATATTCAATGTCAAAGGCGGCGGCTCGATCTAGGACGATTTTAAGCGCCAAAGTGCTTTAAAGGCGCTCGAGCGACACTTGTTGATTTTTCATAATTTTTCAGATAGTCGTGGGGGTTGACACGAGCTACTGGCCAATGCGGGATGCTAAGCCGGATGGCCAGGATTTTTCAGAGCTCGATTCTGAGTCCGGACGGGGAAATGGCCAAGAAACCGGTCAAGATACGAAGGGGTGGACAAAATTTGGCCAAAATGGGCAAGTGACCTTTGGGAGCCCAAAACATTTAAATGTAGCATGAAAGTTTCATGCATTAGAGGAGATGAAATCGTGGAGAGAAGGTGTGGCTGTAGGTGCCGAAAAATGCGCTATGGAGATGGAGGAGCATCATGCTGCCTGCAAACAACCCCTACAGATGAGCATTGCCCTTCATTCCCCTCTGAATCCTGACTCTATCGCCGCCCTTCGCCCGTCGAATGATGCCCTCTTTGAAGATCTCTGAAATCAGTCTTTCTCTCTCCTCCCTCTCTCTCTTCTAAAGGCAAGTTCATGTGGGGAGAAGAAGGAAGAAGAAAGAATGGTGGAGGCTTGTCCGACATGGATCGGATTGCTCCACGGGCTGGAAATGGTGATTGGTGATTGTGCTGGACATGAAGTGCTGCTGATTTCCAAATTTGCAGCCATGGACATGAAACCCGAAACACGCAAATAAGCGGTAATTTAAAATTTTCAAAGGAATTTGAGCTTTTATGGCTTTTGATTGATGAAATGTTGTTCATGTGGGATAAAAATTGTTCATGTTGCTGTTTTTTATGAGTTCTTGCTGGTCCTAATCAAAAGATCGGAAAAAATATGCATCTTGTGGTTCAAAATAATATGCTAAACACGTAAAACATGAAAAAACAAGGGAAAATGATGGTTTTTGGCATAAAAATGGGGAAGTAAATAGGAACATCAACTAAACTTTCATTTTTCTGCAAGAAGGAACTAAGGGCCACAGCCCATAACCTGTTCTTAATTTTCAGTAATTAAATAATACAGGAAAATAAGGGAAAATACAAGAAAATGGTGGAAAAACCCTAAAAAATAGGGGAAAAATGCATTTTGGGTTCTGAAAAATAAGGATAAATAAGAGCAATGTTTGTGAATGTTTGTGGGGATTGAAGCATGAGGATTTGCCTCAGTTCAACCCCACCTTCTTGTTCTAGTGTGTCTTTTTCCGTTTTTTCCACATAAAATGAGGGAAAAATACCCTATAAACCTATCCAACGATGCACCATTTAAACGGGGAAGGGTAGAGAAGTTGAAATATGTCTAAATGCCATGTGAGATGATGGGAAAGTTGCTGATTGCTATGTATAGCATTTAGGACGGATGACAATTAAAATTAAGAGCTTAGTAGCACGAGGATCACCTCGGTGCTAGGCCCATGCAACGAAGCACGAACGGTAGTTGGAAACCATTAAAAGAATGTTTTTGCACTTGTGCACGATACTGTTTTACTAAATGTTTGAGCACTAGGCATCCACCAAATGCATAGAGCATGAAAAGAGTTTAGAAAGTATCAATGATCAGCTCCTGGACATGCATTGCAATTGGTTTATTAGGACATGACCTACGATGAGAGGCAGTGAGGTACCCATGCTGTAGGCTAGACGCGGGTCCCAAAGGGAAGATCAAGTAAGGACAATGGTACATTCCTGGACACGCTTATTTGGTACTTTGAGCGACTTTTGTGCGATGTGTCTATTTGTTGAGCGACGCATCGAGGGGCCAATCCCCAAGGTGTAGGAGAGTCGCAGAGGGTTGATGGCATTTAGCCGTAGGAGGAACCCCATGTGTATGTGATTCGAGCCTTTTGGCTATGTGAAAGGGACTCCCTCTGAGGAGTAATATTGGGTTAGGATCAGTTGGACTACAACGTATTACAAACGCAATGTTTAGGAAGGCAGAGATTTTGATAAACGCTCCTGGCCGCGAGGCCGAGGGGTTGTCTTGTGCATAGTGACGAGGTCCGGCTAGTGCATGAGCCAGTGCCGGCCCGCTTTTAGGTCCATCACCAGTCATCCTCTAGAGGAAATAAATCCATGGTTGAAAGTTTAACATAAAAGGCTAACTTTTGTTGTTGATAATGAATAATGAAAGAGTGGGTGGGTTGAATAAACTCGATAAACTACTCAAAAGTAGTCAATAAGATATCCATTCTAGATTTCAATAAAGGACATAAAGTGGCATTCCGTTAAAGAGCAGCCAAGACCTACTAAGACATAGAAGGAATCATGGGGACACTGGGACTTGGGGGAATGGATCGTGACTACGCCCAGTTGGTCCTTCAACTGTTTAATCTGGGAGGCTTGGGATTCCATTGTATTGTGAGTAGTTTGTAAGTCTGATAGTTTCATATCCAGAAGAGTCTTGAACTCTTGAGTTTCTTTGTACATTTTCTCTTTCTCTTTTAGAAACTCTAGTGACCTCTGACTGAGCTTTTGCTAACTAATTTTTCAAAGAAGATAATTCTTCTCTCTGGGTCTCAATCATTTTGGTCTGCTGCTCCATTTGCTTAAACAGATCGAAAAGAGTGTCTTTGGTAGAGGCTAGCTCTATGGTTGCCTTATTCATTTGGTCTTTGGATTGCCTCAATCCTTCATAGAAAGAAGAATATAACTGTTGAGCACAAGCTATCATTGAAAGTTCAATAGAACTCTAGATGTCTTTGCAAAGGAAAGGGATGGCATCCCCTATCACCGGTTCACTGAAGGAACTGATATATCCAAAGAACCATGTGCCCTAAATATGTTGTTGCATGTGAGGTAGACAGGAGTTCACTTCCACAGGTAGCAGGAATTGACACTGAAGGAATGATGGGTGGAATTGTCTCTACTACATGCTTCAAGCGCTTCCGTTGAATGACCAGTGGAGGGGAGGAGTCAGTATCCTCTATGTCAATGGGTTCTAGATCTTGTGTAGTTGGAGGGAGAGGGATGGGATCAAATGGAGGAGGAGGTAAAACACCCTTCTTAAGGCCTGAATATGTCAGAAAAGCATATAAATATGAACCAAAGGTTACATTAGTAACATTCCCTCTAGTCATCACCTTGACAAAATGCTAGTCCATCTTCGTAAGAAGGTAAGTGCTCCAGTCAATGGAAACCCCTCTTAAAACCATCCTAGAAGCTATGAAGAACTCCTTAGACAAGTAGTGAGATGGCGTCTTGCTAGGCATGAACTTATCCTGGAAAAATTGGCAAACTAGCTTCCAGAGAGGATCAGTGATCATTGAGAAAGACAATCCTAAAGTGTTAATCACCTTCTTGACATCGAGGATCTCTTTAGTCTGCTTCTGTAACTGCTTGAGGATCTCTTCATTTGAGAATAACTGTCTCTGGCTGTGACAAAGGGTTCTCCTTTTTGTAGGGAAGGGACAAAGCCTTCCCTAACCCTCTAGGTGTCAGGACCATGGAAGTACCATGAACCTGTTGAGATATCAAGCTCCACTCGTGATATGCCAGGGTGACTGTTGTGCATTTATGTCACCGACTTGTTAGCTACAGATGCGGTTGGTACACCTCCCATGAATAATAGCTAGATGACATCTATTCTTATCTACTCTAGTTTGTGGCTCAGTTAGTATGCCACCTTAGTTAGTTGAGTTTGGTTTGAGACCAATATATAGGGTTCTTCTATTTCTCTGTACTAGAGTCCTTTTTGGCTTACACAACTAAGAAGAGGAAAACTGTTTTCAGCCTCCACCTTTGTGTGTATTCCCCCATTGTGTAAGTGAGAAAGCTACAAGTGAGACTCCTTCCTTCTCTCTCACAATCTTGACATGGTATCAGAGCCTAGTTTGTGGTAAGGAGCTCAAGAAAGCAAACCAAGTTCGCGGTGTTCTGGTAAGAGGACCAGTGTTGCTTTCATTTTTCGAGTTTGGGAGCAAGTCTCTGCAGTTGCACAGCCGGAAAGTGCAAGAGTGCATTGTCTCAGATTGAGACGCCCTTCGTGGTGTAGCAAGAGGGCAGCATATGCTACGAGTAGGGGCTTTAGCCCTCGGTTGCCTTGTTTTTTGATTCGAGGCCATTTCGGGGCCTATTTTGGAGGCAGAAGTTTTCCACACGCACTCAGGAAAAGGCCTTGTTTTTTGCTGTGCGACCACTGTTCTACAGCTCAGTGAAAAGTTACCGTAGAAATTGCATCGTATGTCTGTGCGTAGAGACATTGGGAGTTACAAAATCATCCTTGTTGCCTGTTGATGCAAAATCGTCACTAGAAAGTGACTGTGTGGTCAAATACCACTTTCCTCAGTTTTGCAGATTTACCCTTGTGAGACTGAAGCTGTGTTTTTTGCAGTGACAGAATTTTTTGCAGTGTTCTGTAATGGCATCTGATTCTCTTTCACAGATTGTCACTGAAAAGCTTGACAAGAACAACTTCCAAGCATGGAAGTTCAGAATGACGAATTTCCTTATGGGAAAAGGATATTGGGAATTTGTTGTAGGAAATGAAGAAGAACCAGTTCTTCCTGATGTTCCCAATTAACAGCAAATGCAGGCATTTAAAGGATGGCATGAGAGAGACATAAAAGTTATGTACTTGCTGTCTATTAGTATTTCAAACTCTATGATTGTGCATATTCAGGATGCAAGTACGCCAAAGGAGGCATGGTCAAAAATGTATAGCACAAATACGCAAGCTAGGAAAATGCAGCTCAAGCAAGAGTTGCACAATGTGCAAAGAGAAAGTATGAGCATCAATGACTACCACATGAAGGTGAAGAAGATTGCAGATGCACTTGCTTCCATTGGGTCGCTAGTGGAAGATGATGATTTAGTTTCTGTAACCTTGAATGGTCTAGGAAAGGATTATGCACAGTTTCGAACATCCATTTCCGTCCATGAAAGATTTCTTGATTTTGAGGAGTTGATTGCTCTTCTAATTTCTGAGGAGCAGAGAAATAGTGGTGCATCTTCTTTAGGAGGAATTTCAAAAGAAGCTGTCTTCTACTCAAATGCTAGAAGAGGTAGAGGCAGAGGTAGAGGAGGCCGATCTGGAGGCCATGGTAGAAATTAGAATATGCAGCAAACTCAAGAAAACCAGTCCTATGGAGGAGGACGTGGTAACTCTAGAGGCAGGGGGAGCTAAAGAGGTCGTGGTGGATAGCAAAGAGACCAAAGTTTGAGATGAAGGATTTGAGAGAGCTGCGTTATCTCTTAGGCATTGAGGTGATCAAATCACCAAGTGGGATACGGCTCTTGCAGAGGCAGTATGGATTGGACATGTTGTCCAAATATGGGATGACAAGCTGTAAGCCTATTTCAGTTCCTTTGGAGCAGAATGTAAAGCTGAGCGCAAATGCAGGTGAGCTTCTGGAAGACCCTACTATATACAGACGCATAGTAGGAAGTTTGATTTATATAACTATTACCAGGCTAGATTTGAGCTATGCTGTTGGATTGGTAAGTCAGTTTATGCAGGCTCCAAGGAAACCGCATTTGGATGCGGCTAGACGCATACTCAGGTATGTGAAGTCCACATTGTACTATGGACTATTTTATGAGACTGGGGTTCAGATATAGTTGCATGGATACACCGATGCCGATTGGGCTGGTAGTATTTCTGATAGACGATCTACCAGTGGATATGTGTTCTCTTTTGGGAGTGCTGCAGTCACTTGGAGCAGTAAGAAACAGCCTACAGTTGCCTTGTCAAGCACAGAGGCTGAGTACAGGGGTGCAGCAATGGGTGCATGTGAGGTAGCTTGGTTGCATAAGCTACTTTATGATATGCATCAACCTACAGATGGGCCAGTTGTCATTTATTGTGACAATATGATTAGTATACAATTGGCAAATAACCCAGTCTATCATGCTAGAAAAAGCACATTGAGGTGCATTATCACTATGTGCGGGAGAGGGTTTTACTAGGCCTTATTGATCTAGTTTATGTCAGCACAGAGGATCAGGTAGCTCACATATTTACAAAGGCATTGGGCACAGAGAAGCTGCGCAAGTTCAGAGACCTGCTTGGTGTACAGGAATTGGGATTGAGCTCGAGGGGGAGTGTTGAGATATCGAGCTCCACTCGTGATATGCCAGGGTGACCGTTGTGCATTTATGTCACCGACTTGTTAGTTGCAGATGCGGTTGGTACACCACCCATGAATAATAGCTAGATGACAGCTATCCTTATCTGCTCTAGTTCGTGGCTCAATTAGTATGTCACCTTAGTTAGTTGAGTTTGGTTTGAGACCCATATATAGGGTTCTTCTATTTCTCTGTACTAGAGTCCTTTTTGGCTTACATAACTAAGAAGAGAAAAATTGTTTTCAGTCTCCACCTTTGTGTGTATTCCCCCATTGTGTAAGTGAGAAAGCTACAAGTGAGACTCCTTCCTTCTCTCCCACAATCTTGACAGAACCAAGCTCGATTTCTAATTGTATGACACGAGAAACTCATCACAAAGGGCTGGATTGTTGGGAATCAGAGGGAGAGGAGCAGCCATAAAAGATGCAAGGCCAGCTTTCACAATAGGCTCAAAAGTCAATAGGGAAGAATAATCCCTACTGATCAATGGGACATACTAAACAGGAGGAGGCATATAGGGTGCCATTCAGATAGTGAACACACAACACAACTCACAAACAAAAGGGATGCCTGCAAAACCAGTAGAAAAGACCAAATATAAGATATCAACCAAGGTTTTGAAATGAGACTTGACCGACTATCCCCAAGCAAGGCACATCCTAGAAAAATTTCAACATGACCTCTACACATATGCGACCGAAAGCTTCATACTATGCAAGACAAACAAGCACCATGAATCCTCGTATCAGGCAGATAAATTGAAAAATAAATTCAAATCGTACCCTTAATCATATAAGTCAACCAAATCAATAACCACACATAACATAACCAAATCATCATTGACCATCAGTAACAAAAAAGACCATTTTGAAGACTACACATGCCCATCCCGCGAAGCGTGTTTATTGAAAAATGAAAAAAAGAAAGTGCAGTGAGGGGAATGATTTTAGTGAAGGGTTCATTTTAATAAATTATTACAAATGGGTGAAATTTTATTAGGTTATAAACCTTAGAAAAGAAAATGGTAGTTCGTTTTCAAATTGTTATTTACAATTAATTAAGGTGGAAGGATACTTTTAATGAATTCGAGACTCTGATACCCAGACTGGGTCTCTAAATGCAGATTCATGAATTAAGAATTTAATGTGTTTGAAGCACTATTCTTTTTCAGCACGTGCATTTTTGTGATGGCTGGTTCATTTTATTTAAAATTAAGGTGCCTCTAAAGCGTACGTAGCGTGTCCAAAGTAAACGGCTGGTTGAATTTTATTTAAATAAAAAGAAGGTATATATAGCGAGGATATATGTGCCATGGTGGTGATTAGGGTTCATTTTAGGAATTAATAGGTGAATTTTGGGGTAGTGGAAAAAATAAACGAGAAGGGGGAAAGAATTACCTAAGAGTGTGTGTGTGTGTGTGTGTGTGCAAGGATATTGAATGCGCATGTATCAATCTCACAATGCAAATGATAAGCTTATTTAAAAAAAACAAATCAACACCTCATTAAAAAATAATAATCAAGAAACATGTGGTGTTTGGTTAGATTTTTGGCAAGACAATACTTTTATTGACAAGATTAGGGTGGGTGTATTTGATTTGGTTGGGGTTAGTGTTTTGGTTGTGTATTGACTTTTGTTTTATTTTTGTTTTTTTTAAATGAAAAAATCCCCCAGGTTGAAATGTTTAGGTGTGAATCCAATTTAAAAGCATTTTGGAGATTGGATTTTTTTTTTAAATGTGTTAGATTGGACACATAAAAAAGGTTTCGAATTTTAAGTATGATGTTTCAACCATCCAACATGAGTGAAAATTGAACCAACAAATTTCAGCAAGGTGTCTAGATTTTTCCAACATTTTTCCGTTTATGTTTAGCATTTAACATGCTTTTTTCAAGAATTTTTGCCAAAAATAAAAATTTGATGATTGTGTTTAAAAAAATAAAAATTAAAGAAAAAGGTGGATCGTTTTTTCTAAATTTTTTTGATATTTTTTATTTTTATTTATTTTTTAACGATTTCTTAAAAACTAAATTTTAATGGATTCTAAATAAGTTTTGAAGTTTTTGACTTTTTTGCAATTAATTTTTGGAATTTAAAATTTGGAAAATAATCCAAAAATTTTCTAGTTGGTTAAAGGAATTTCCAGCTATTTTTCTACATTTTTGTGAATTTTAAGGATTTTTTTATTTTTATTTTTAAAATCTTATGTGTTTTTAAAGTTTTTGACAGTTTTTTCATGGAAAATTGGGTACCCGGTGAGTAGCTGCTTGAGAACGGACAGGCACGTACCACCGCACGGACAAGTCCAGACGTACGTCTTCGCGCGTGAACAGTCGCTTACACGGAAGACTTGCAAACGTCGACGCGCACAAAAATGCGTGCAAAGACCTGCTGGCAGGACTGTGCATAGGAACGGGGCGGCAAGCGACAGGGGCGGAGGGGAGGGTGCGTAGGGGGGGGTGTGCATCTGTGGGTGGTTGGTTTGTGTTTTTTTTTTTGGTGGGTGGGAAAGGGGGCTTAATGGGGAGGGTAGGGGGGTGGGGTTAGTTGGGAGGGGGGGGGGGGGGGGGGGGAGGGGTTTTAAGGATTTAGTTGGGTGGGGGTTTAGGGGTAATGGGGTGGGGGTTAGGTTAATAGGAGTGGGGGGTTAGGGGTAATGGGGTGGGGGGTTAAGGGTAATGGGGTGGGGGGTTAAGGGGAGGGGGACATGCGGGCAAGGTGGGTAGCCGGTGGGTGGGGGGATGGTGGGAGGGGGGTGGTGAGGGGCTATAAGGCAGGTGGTGGGCGGCACGAGGACAAGGGATGGCGGCAGCGACCAACAGGATGGAGGGCGATTGGGCATCCTGGCAATGAAGGCGAGCACGGTCGACGGCGACGGCAATGGCAACGTCAGCAGCAATGAGGACTAACACCGACGGCGAGTGGCGCCGGCAGGCACAGGCCTGGGGACATTGGGGAGGAGGATAGCCAACACTGGTGGCGGCCGAGAGGAGGGGAAAGGGAGTGGAGAAGAAGGAGAAGAAAGAAGGGGAGGAGGAGATGGGGAGAAGGAGGGAAGGAAGGGGAGTAGGGGGAAGGAGGAGATGGAGGGAAGAGGAGGGGGAAGGAGGAGGAAGGGGGAGGAGGAGATTGGAGGGAGGAGGAGGAGGGGGGAGGAAGAGATGGCGGGAGTGGGGAGGAGGAGGGGGAGGGGGAGGAAGAGATGGCGGGAGTGGGGAGGAGGAAGGGGGAGGGAGAAGGTACGTAGGGAGAGGGAATTGGGGAGAGAGAAAAAGAGGGAGAGAGAGAGAGAGGGAGAAAGAAAGAGAGAGAGAGAGGGGGGAAGGGAAGGGGATGCATCCCCACACTTAAGACCTTACTAGTTAGGGTAGATTGATCGACACGGCCTAGGACTTGTCAACCGACTGGACGCTAACATCCCCACACTTAAGACATAACATACACTTGCAAATAGAGAGGTAGGGTTAGGAACACTTGGTCCATTGCGTAGATGGTTGAAGGGAACCATCGTTGTTGATGCAAGAAGATCGGAGCCATCAACAGGAGGTACCAAGGCTCGCCACAGAACACGTCCAGCATGGCAGGGACCATGCAATAGCACCCAGGGGGTAGCTTTTGTCGGTAAAGTCTGTCGATTCAAGTGTTGATGACGAAGAATAGAACTCTTATCTCACGGACACTCATGAGGATGATAGAATAGTCACTCGCCCCATGACGCCCATTGCTCAATGAATAAGCATGAAATCACGTAACTCACTCCCAATTTAGAATTGAACAAGGAAAAAATGATTTGGAGGGAGTATGTCAATGTACACAATTGATGGTGCATTCATGCGTTCGACTTGGTGTCGAAATACGGTGCAAGAAGGAAGTCCAGGGAGCCATGTCGTGTAGTGTATAGAGAAGAGGATGATGTGTCATGTGGTGATAGCATAAACCAATCTTGTATGTGCATAGGGAAACGAGAACGTACCTGACTCCAATTGTCGTAACGTCCCTCAATCCTCACCTCTCAATAAGTGATTTAGGAAATACCAATCACGCTTGACCCCCCTCTAACTGACACTGTTGATAGATACATGAGGGCAACCCGTTCCTAAAACCCATTGATGTTAGCCTCACAATCACTTGTGCAAAGGTTGTGTGCCTTGTGTGTATTTGATGGTGCAAGAGTGTATCCCACCCTATGCCGGCATACGATGCAAGAAGGAAGGCCAGGGGGCCTTATAATACAATGCATATGAATAGATCGTGCTTTGTGCATTAAGAAGCCCAACCCATGCGTGCAACACTCCATTCCACAGCTCACCTCTCATTTGAATCGAAGGGAAAGGACTGGTCACTCACCCCAACCTTTGTCTCACACTCACTAATAGGTACAGAGGACAGACCATACTCACATCCCCATTCAGTTGTTAGGATGAACACTCCTATCACTCAAGGGGTTGTCGATGAAGATCGCTTTGTCCATTATTGTCATCAGGGTGTTGAAGATGAGACTACCCAGGGAGGTAGCCAACACGTCTGGTACTTCGATGATTTGTATGAAAGATTGTCGGTTAAAGAGGGTCAGATGGACTGATGAAGTTGCAGGGAGAGCGCACCAAGGGAGGTGTCTTGAAATTGTATCTGAAGAAGTTATCCTAGTAAGTCAGCTATCTTAAACTGTGGGGTGTTACCACTTTTCCACAACCAGCTTCCCACCCAAGGGTGTTTACCACCTTTTCTTGGAACAAGGCCTATTATGATAGGGAATTACTTCCTTTTCTCCCATAGCAGTTTGTTATTTTTTTCTCTCTCTTTCTTTTTTCTTTCTTTTTTCCTTCTTTCCTACTCCCGAGGGTTGTTTCCACCTTTTCTCAAAGAATAGGTCGGCATGACAAGGACCTAAGTCCTTTTCTCCCATGACTGATATATTTTTTTCTTTTAAAAAAAATAAAATAAAGAGAATGGTAGAAATACAATGTGTCAGGACCATCCTCATCACCACTACTGGATTAGACAAGAAGAGAACAAAGTAAGGATGGGAGGTGTCTGGGAGGGGCTAGCAGAACGAGACCGCCTCATGAAGAAGATCATAAGGGCTATCAGAAGTACAAGGAGAAGGACAGTGTGATGCCCAAAAGGAAAAGGGTGGGTTGACTATGATTGTCAATATCCCTAGGGAGGAAAGTACTTCTTCAGGTAATACCCATTGATCAGGAAGGGATAATTAGAGGCATCAACTCTCTAGAGCCATTCAAATTGACAGCAAGTACCTTATAGGGACCCATCCAACGTTGTTGAAGCTTGCCTGGAAACTTCCCAAATCACAAATCATAGGCCAAGACAAGATCACCTTCCTTGAACTCCTTATGCTTGATGAAGTTGTCATGATAGGCCTTTCTACGAGCTTGTGTGGCTTCCATGCACTGTAGGGCCATCCTGCAGATCTCATCAAGACACTCCAAATGCAAAATATGACATTGCAAAGACTCATCATCTCCCAACGTTTCTTGATGGTCACACGCAGAGAGGGTAGCTCGAGTTCAACAGGAAATATGGCTTCTGTTCCATACACCAACTGGAAAGGAGTTTGTCATGTAGCAGCCTTGTAAGAGGTTCTGTATGCCCATAGGGCCTCTATAAGTTGATCATCCCAATTGCGACTATGTGTGGCAATCGTCCTTGTCAGGATCGAACAAAGGATGCGATTGGTGACTTCAGCTTGGCCATTGGCTCTGGGGTAATATGGGGTGGACTTGCGATGGCAGATCTTATACAGTTCTATCAACTCTTCCATAATCTTGTTAAGGAAGTGCGTACCTCTGTCACTGACAAGCTCTAGGGGACTGCCAAAATGGGTGATGATATTCTCGTACAGGAACAAGGCCACACTATTACCATCATCCCGCTTCAAAGCTTTAGCTTTACACCAATTGGTAACATAATCCATACATACCAGGATGTATTTTTTCTGCTTCCATTTGGTGGGTGGATCAATGAGACCCAGAAATTAATCCCTCACTTCTCGAACGGCTTTAGGGGAAGAATAGGCTCTAGTGGCATGGCATTTGTTTTGGTGGGATTCCCCATTTGTTGACAAGCATCACATCTCTTGTAGTAGTTATAGGCATCCTTGTGGAAGGTCGCCCACTAGTATCCTGCGGCGAGCAGAGCCTTCCTGGCTGTTGCTTCTCCTGCAAAGTGTCCTCCACATGGCTTGCCATGACAAGCCTTAAGAAAAATCCCGATCTCGTCTTGTGCAACACATCTTTGCAACACTTCATCTTTGCCCTTATTGTACAATGCACTGCCTAGCAAGGTGTAGGGGGTTGATTCCAATAGAAGCTTCTTCTTCTCGAGGCCAAGGGGTATTGTTGATTTGCCAAGAGTTTGGTTATGTCTGCATACCAAGGAGTTATAGTCTCAACCAAGAATAAGGAATTATCAGGGAGGTCTGGATCATTCTACTCCTCTTCTGCAGTTTGAGGGATCTGTGATAGATGATCGGCTAGGACATGGAAACAGCCAGGCTTAGTGACCACTTCGAAATTGAACTCCTGGAATAGGAGCAACCATCTCATCATTCGTCCTTTGACATCTTCTTTGTTCATCAGGAAGGACAGGGCTTCATGGTCCACATAAAACTTGAAGTGGGTCGATAGTAGATAGTATTGAAACTTCTCCAAAGCAAACACCATTGCTAAGCACTCAAGCTCTGTCATTGTATAGTTCCTCTCTTTGTCGGTTACTTTCCGACTTGCATAATAGATTGATTGATCTAACTTAGAGGGGCCCTTTTGGCATAAGACTGCACCTAGGCCTTCAACTGATACATCAGTGTGAACATGGAACTCCTTCATCCAATTAGGAGGCTGCATGATGGGTGCTGCAATCAAACACTACTTTAGGATATTAAATGCCTCATCACAATCAGTGGTCCATATAAACTTGGCATCTTTTCTTAGGAGTTTATGCAAAGGAGCTACCTTCATCACAAAGTGTGCAATGAGCCTTCTATAATAGCCCACATGGCCAAGAAATCCCCTCAATTACTTAAGGTTAGTTGGGGCTGTCAAGGTAGCAATCTTCTCAATCTTAGTAGGTTGCTATCCCTTGTGCAGGGACAATGTGGCCCAGAAGAACTCCTGATGAGACGCCAAAGACACATTTGTCAAGGTTGAGAGAAATTCCATACTCTTGGCATCTGTCAAAACATTGCTCTAGGTGTCCCCAATACTTACGGATTAGGCTATAGACATAGAAGTCATCGAGATATACCTCAATGAAATCATGCAGATGGTTTTGGAAGGCAGCCATCATCACTTGTTGGAAGGTAGCAGGAGCATTAGAGAGCCGAAATGGCATCACTCTATAAGCATAGGTTCCCCATTCTATGATGGTGAAGGTTGTTTTGGATTGATCTTCTTGTGCTATCTGCACTTGATTGTATCCACTAAAACCATTCAAAGGGAATACAACTCATGTTCTGCTACTGTGTCCAACAATTGGTCTGTGAAAGGGATAGGAAAGTGATCCTTCTTAGTTTTGGAATTCAACTTGTGGAAGTCCACGCAGATGAGAAGCTTCCCATTCTTCTTGGGCACGACCACAATAGGTGATACCCATTCATTGTTTGCAACTGGGTAGATGAACTTGGCCTCTAGAAGCTTCAACAACTTTATCTTCACCAAGGCTAAGTAGTTCAGGTTCATTCGCCTCTAACGTTGCCTTACTAGTTTGGCATCTAGTTCAAGGTCAATGTGATGTTGATAGCTTGTAGGGTCAATCCCCTTCAGGTATTTGTACGACCAAGCAAACACATCTAACTTATCTTTCAGAAGGTCATATAGGGCCACTAGCTCCTTTTCAGGGAGACTACTTCCCACTTTCAAGTGGCGTTCAATGCCATCTGCATCAACAAATGTCAACTGCTTCTCACCTTCCACTTCTCTGATGAAGGTCCCACGGACTACTTCTAGATAGAGGTTTGACTCCTTCAAGGGAGTAGTGTCCTCGTCTGATTTTCCACTAGAACCAGTGTCCTCCTTCTGAACAGATGACTCATTTGTCTATTGGGACTGTTGGAAGGGTATCAGAGCTTTGTTTGCTTCTGTTTGAGTGGTGATTTCTTCTAGACTTAGGGATTCACCTTCAGAGGATGTGTCTAGGAATGTCACATAACATGAACTTCCTGCGTTGGGTTTGAGCAGGAGGGCCAGGGGTTGTTGGCAGGGTGCATTGTCATCATCTTCTTTAAGGAAGGGTAACTTTGGACGATAAGAGCCACTATTGAAGGAAGGCCTGTTCTTCTTAATCCATTTCTTATAAAGGCTTTGCATATGAGATGATTCTTGGATCAGTCCAAAGGATACCACAATCATTCTATCACACAAAAAGGGATCTTCTGCTTCTGAGGCTTCAGAAATGTCAAGAACGTCTTCCTCATCTCTGCCTTCTGTGAGTAGGACCAATCCTTCTAGCTCACTTTCATCATCTTCATCTGCATTATCACTTTCATCCTCTTCAAGTTTAGTTTCGACATCTGTGGGTGTTTTGTAAGAGAAGAACAAGCTCTCTGTTATGTCCTGTGCTTCTGCTTCTGCTTCTGCTTCTGTCTCTGCTTCTGCCTCTGACTCTATCTCTGACTCTGCGACGACTGCCATGTAATAGGGAGAATAGTACATCCATGCTTCTATTTTACTGTCAGAGGTGATTTCAGAAGTCAATTCAGATTTAGGCAGGAGGTATTCTCCCATGGACAATGAATTTAATTCCTTCAGTAGTTGGCTTATAGTGCCCATTATTAGGGACTATGCCTTTGTTTTCATGGGAAAGATTTGTTTGATAGCCTCTTCATCTCCTGATGTAACATCTGTTACTTCATTGGAAGAGACTGTTATGACTTTAATGGACATAGATCCATTACCTTTTTGTGATCCATACAACTTCAACACCACTTTATTGGGTCCTCTGCCGAGTGTTAGGGTTCCTTTGAACCAGTCTGTCCTAGCTCTTGCTTCGAAAAGCCAAGGTCTTCCCAAGAGCAAAGGGTATAAGGTCTCATAGAAATTTGGTTTAACCACCGAATATGTCAGCCAATAGTCTCTTCCTACAAGGGTTGTTTTTACGTATGGGAGGATGCCTAACAGTTTGATTCTGCTTTGGTCTGCCAATATGATAAGCCACTGTGTAGGTTGCATTCCTTGCAAGCCTAGATCCTTCATTGTTGCATCTGTCATTATGTTTACTAATGATCCTCCATCAATTAGTGCATCTATAATAAAGCATCCTTCTATCCATACGCCAATCTCTAGGGTTCCAGGATCTAGGAAGGCGTTAGCCACATCTACTTCCTTCACGAGTTCTGAGTCTTTGTTTGACTTTGTTGTTCTTGGGGGATCAATCCTTAGGCTACGTCTTCTTGTCAAGATGCCTTTGAATCTTTTTCGAAAACTAGGAGATAGCAACAACGATTGTCGAAAGGTTAGGTTTGGTTTAAAGTTGTCTAGGTCTTTGACCAAATCATTCTCTTCGATAAGATCCACAAGCTTTTCCAATCGATTGGAAAATGGGGCCAGGCCCACTTTTATCTTCCCTTTTTCTCCCAGGAGCGGCAACATCTACACTACTTCTTCATGAGGAGGTACTTCTGTATCCTCTATTTCCTGGACCTCTGGTCCTGTCTCTGGAATTGTCTCTCTAGCTCTCTGTGGTTCTGTAGTGTGCTCTATACTTCCTTATTTCAGATTGCATTGTTCTGCTTTTCCCAAGGAAGGTTGAACTTCACAGTCTTGGTAGAAGGAATGTTCTCTTTTAGAACTACGATTTCTCCTTTCTTTGCTCGTGTTATTGCAGCCACTTCCAATTCCACAAAATCAAAAACAGGTTCTTGGGTCTTCTATTGGGTATTAGAAGTAGATTTCACAAGGGCTGGACTTCGATAATATTTTGCAGTATGGCCTTCTCCTTTGCATCGACTACATAAGAGCTTGTAATCCACAGATCTTCTAGGGTTTGGACAATTCGGTGAGATGTGACCCTTTTCTCCACATCTGTAACATTCCACCTCTGATCTCTGATCACCGCCAACAGACTGTCGTCCTCTGTAACTTTGAGAGGGAAACCTCCTTGGGCCGAAATTAAGACCAAACTCCCTAGGCTTTGGTTCAATGTCATGTGTGGTCATTTTGGATTCCAGCAAGTTGAATCTTGCATCTTCATCTTTCTTTCTTCGTTCGTGCACCTCTTTCAGAGAGAAAATATCCTTTGTATGGCTCTTCCTCAAATAGTATGAACAGAAAGCTCTAGGAATGGTTGGTTTGTGGGTACATTTAATAGCTAAATGTCCCGCTTGATGGCACTTTTTGCACCATGTGTTAGAACGCATCACATCTCTCCCACCTCCCGCAGGAGTGGATATATTGGTGGTATTCACCTTCAGCATCTATAGCTGCTTTGTAATCACATCCATAAGCTCTTTCTTAATACTTGCCACTAAATTAGACAGATAGTCTTTCAAAATTTCACCTCTTGAAGTACTTGTAGTAGGGTTTTGGGAAGCTTCTATGATTACTACATACATGGGTTGGGTTGATCCAGGAGGTACTCTATTCTGGTTTTGATTCAAAGCTCTTGTTGAGACTTGGGGTTGTTAATTCCAGTGGGTAGGATTCCACTGTTGTTGAGTCGCCATTGGAGGGACTATTTGAGACCACTCTTGTTGTGGTTGAACCATCATTTGAGGCATTGTCATCTGCGGCCACTATGGATTAGGTGCATTGTACTACGGCATTGTTTGCATCTGGGAGTAGGGGTAGGAAACTGCCCCTGGGATTGCATTTTGTGGGTATACCATTCTTGGCATGGGAGGAGATAAGACTCCTCTTCCTAAGGTCATTGACAACCTTGCTTCAACTTCGTCATACAATCTTGCACCTTCCACTGTAGCTTGCAAATTGACCGGTCTTCTCAATCCACGAACTTGCAAACTTCTAATTGTAGGCCTTTGAGGAACTTTCATTTCCTGATACCTTCATCCAAATGATGATTGTTCCATCTCTTCAGGATGGATTCCATTCGCGAGACATAAGCTTCTACTCTTTCTCCAGAGGACTGACTTAGGTTCATGAACTCCTCTCACATCTGCTCTTCAAAACCTTCACACACCTCAATTTAGTGAGGAAGGCCAACTTCAAGTTGTCCCATATGTCAAAAATTACTGTTGCTTGTCTCTTATACCATTGAAACGTTACGATCTTGAAAGTGGCTGGGAAGATTGCTAACCAATGCTCAAGGGTTCTAGCATTGTAAGCCACACATGCTACTATAAATTATGCTACATGAAGATCAGGGTCTTCATTGTACTCTCCCTTAAAAATTAGCACTAGAACTACATTTGCTGGCCTATCATCAATATTTCCAAGACAAATCTAACTAGGAAGGAGACCTTGAGTTGCCATGGGGACTTTTTTAAAGAGTGCTTTTAAGGCATCAAAGGAGGCTTCTGCTCTGTAAGCTCATTCTTGGCCTTGATTTTTGCATTTTCTCTTCTCACGTACCTCTGGATTTGTTCTAGTGCTTCCCTCTTGATTGTATCATTCATCGAGGAGTTGGCTCCAGCCAGCAGTTGGTCTGTACTCAACAGAATAGAATCTGAGGGGGCTTCAGTCTCTGGAGAACTCTTTGGCCAACATGTCTTCTACTTCCTTCTTCTCTGTCTCTAAATTCAGCTTTTAAACCACTATAGAGGGGGACATATTCCATTCTGAATATATCAAAACTCATTCTTCTAAGGATCATTGTTGTGACATCATCATAAAAATTCCAGCCTCTGATGGTTTCAATAGTATATGTTGTAATTAACACTCTATCTATTAACTTCCAATGGGCTGCCAGTTGGACAAACAGAAGATTGTCAGAACACCAAGCATCCCATGTGTCCTGCTGTTGAGCATCCACGAACAGGTCTCAGCTCTTTTCTTTCTTATTTTCATGAACCTCCACTAACTACGACTCTTGAAGTTTCTTCACGATCTCCCACTTGATGATGTCTAGAAACTTCTCAGTGAATGCCAAATCTTCCATGGATGGTCATTCTCTCTGTTTTTGCACTTCAGTTTGTTCCCAAACAATTTGCCACCAGGTTGCACATCTCTATTGCTTCAACTCGAAGATGAAATAGTCCACCACATAGAGCTTGCATCATGATGGTAATATTTTTTCTCCATTGTGGAATGAACTTCTTGTGGAAAGTAGCTATAGCAATAAGAGCCTCCAACTCTTCAGTGGAATAAGGAATGCTAACCCCAACACAAAGAGAGCGAAAGAAAGTGGAAAAGACGCAGGGCAAAGGCGGAAAAAAGGTAGCCCGACGGAAGAAAAAAAGGAGAAAAGGCCAAAAGCGCAAGGACAACCTTAAAAGGCCAAGGCAAACACGAAAAGGGAAAGGCGCATAAAAAGCGCACCCTAAAATCTTGTAAAAGAGTGCCGGGCTCTCACCCGTGCAATTTGTAAATATAGAAGGGTAGTGAAAAGGAAACAAGGAAGATAAAAGGACAATGGAAAACAGGGCCTAGGCTATGACCGGCCATGTAAAAAAGGGAAAAAGGGGATGACCGCCCAAAAGGGAAGTAGGGTTTTGTATATAAAGTTGAAAAGTGAATGAAGAGCTCATTCTTTGGTGTGGCAAAACTAGTCTCCTTCTTCCTCTCTTCTTCTCTCCTTCTTGCTTGTGTATGCTCTTGAGAGAGGGAGTGTGAGAGTGTGAGGGAGTGAGTGTGTGTGAGAGCGAGGGATCAAGAGGGTGAAGCTCTTCACCATCTCCTCTCCCCAACTTCTCTTCTCTTCTCTTGCGCGCGCGGCTATGGAGGATGGAGCTTGGAGATGGAGGAGGCTTGAGGATGCTTGAGCTGGCATCGAGAATCATGGAGCTACCGGAGTGTGAGAGAGAGGAGGGTACTCGATCGAGCATCAAGGTAAGTTCACTGCATTTGTAGGATCGACGGTGCATCGGCTAGGTGAGAGATAGCCATGAGAGCTAGCTTGGAACGCTTGAAACAATAAGCAGTCCGTGGGTCTTGGCGGTTGAGCGAAAGCTCCCACATTTTGGTTCCGTTGCCGGGACCAACGGACTCAAGCTCGAGCACTCGCGCGCCTCATATCGAGCATCGAAGTAGGGTATTCACCCTGAAATGGAGCTTGAGATAGGTAGGAAGTCGGGTGTTTTTTGATCTTCAGAACAGGTAAATATTTTGGAACAATCTGGTTATTAATGACTGGAAAACATGGAGAAATTAGTTCAGTGTTTTGCTTTCGATTCAGGATGTGTTTAGGATAGATTAGCAGTAGGAAATCACACACAAAGAGGCAGAGGGCTGCTGCTGTGAAACAGGGGGAAAACCACAGGAAACGAAAGGAAAAAATGGAGTAAATGCAAAGGTAACGGCATAGGAAACGCCAGGGAAGGAATCTGTAGTGTAGGGCAGAACTAGTAGGGTATAAACTCTGGGAGGGCAAGAGGACCCCATTTCCAACCAACGGAGAGCGAGAGAGATAGAGAGTGAGAGAGTAAGCGAGCTGGGCAGCCGTCCGATCGACCAGAGCTAGGAGGACATCGCATTCGACGACTCCCAGGTAACCAATCTCCTCCGCCCCACTTCAACTCCATCGCGTTGGTTAATCGCACGACCAATAGGATAAAACACCTAGTGAAAATCGAGCAAATCTGTGTGAGCAACTCATCGGACCGGCAGAATCGGACGTCCGACCCAGTGTTCGATTCCCAGAATCGGACACTCGGACAACCGTCTGATTGGAACGACCCGTCCAATCACTAGGCTCGGACCAACTAGTCCGATCGGACGTGCCACGTGGCACTCGGACCAACCGTCCGATTTTTAGAATCGGACGCTCGGACCAACTTGTCCGACTCAAACACTCGGACGCTCTGACTCGGACCCACCCTGTCCGATCGGACGAAGTAATACACGTCACCAGTCGGACCACCTGTCCGTCCGATTTCCAGAATCGGACCCATCCATAATCGGACCGCCTAGCATCGGACCCGCCTAGAATCGGACCGCCTAGAATCGGACCGATTCCTTGAACACCTGCCCATCCAATTCTTGAGAATCGGACACGCGGACCTTAAGATGACCACTCCGCCCTGACATACCTGGTCCGATACCCACAATCGGACCACTGGTAAATCGGACCACTGGTAAATCGGACGTCCGATTCCTAGAGCCAAACCAAAACAAAACCTGACCCATCCAGGGACACACTGGGGCACTCCTCTAGTGAGCCACCCCCACGTGAGTGATAGGAAGCAGCATAGGACCCTAGGACCCGTAGAGCGGCCAGGACTAGAGTAGCAAAGCCTGTCACGCCCAAAACGAGCAAGAGTGAGCGAGACGCCGGGGAATCACTCACAGCACTCGGGTTGAATTTCCGCACTTGAAGAACACTTAGGAAAGCCGAAATCCTGATTAAGCACAAGTGCACGAGGAACAACACACTCACGAGTGACCATATGTTGAGCGCTGCATTCAAAAATTAAAAAGAACTCACTCAGATAAATCGCCCAAAAAACCCACCAATAGGAGAAGACCCAAGGTGTAAGCAAACGCGCGGAGCGCAAGGTAGGATCAAGCAAGGAGCGACAACGACAAGGATCTGACTTACAACCAGGCGCAAGAATCCAACCATGACAGAGGGAGGCTCAGATCATCGGTTTACAGGGGAGCAGATGTTAGCGCATTTCCAGAAGCCATACAACAAATGGTGAGTAGTTACGATGCGCATGCCAGGTACGAACACCGTGGCAAGACGACAGAGGCAATCATTGCGGACCTAGAGGAGGAGAGGAGGCTAGCCCGCAAGGCATTGCAGGCCATAGCCGAGTACAACAAGGACCAACAAGCCAGGAGCCTAAGGCAAAGCATGGAGCTGCATGAGGTGCAACGAGTGCTAAACTTGGCTGGCCGAAACCGGACAGACCAGGAAAGAGCACTAGAGGAAGAACTGACGCTAAGCAAGCTCCTCATGAAACAGCTGCTCGATAACACCGCGGTGGAACAGAATGCCACTGCGCTAGCAACCTCGCTGCTTGCAGGGCTAGGGGCAAACCAGGGCTCAAAGAGCCAAGCCAAAATACCTATTGTCGCCAAGCAACTCGACAAGAACCAACCACCGGACGACCCGTACAGCTTTGTCGAGCAGTTTGAGTAGGTCTGCGAAGCTAATGGCCTCAACGACCAGGCCTAACATTTGCAAGCATTCGGACTCTGCTTAAGCAATAAGGGTAGGACGTGGTATACGAGCCTAGATGCTATAGAACGAGCCAACTTCAATAACCTCAAGGACCTTTTTGTCAAAAGGTTTGCCGAACCCGGATACTCTGACAACCTGCTAGTGCGCCTGATGAACGTCAAAGCAGAAGGAGAGGAAAGGCATCCGTGACTATGTGACCCACGTAAAAAGCCTCCTTAAGAGAATCCCCTTAGGCAAAAGACCGACTGACAGGGCAGTGTCAACCGTATTCATCAGCGGGATTCGGGATGAAGAATTGTACAAGGCATTGGCAGGTAACTCGAGCTTGCAACGGGACGTGGTGGCTAGGGTTTTTGAGGAAGCCATTAGGGTTGATGACCAGCTGAAAGAGCGGAGCTCCAGGAGCTCAAACCCACAAGAAATAAACCCACGGAGTTTAGAACGAACGCCAACCTCTAGCGAGCAATCCAACGCATCGTCCCAAGATAAGGGGAAGGCCGCCGAGACGGACCACGGCTTCCTTGGCCGAGGTCAAGACGGAACTGGCCAAAATACAAGACATGTTGAGGCGACCTACGCGTCCACACGTCCAGTGCGTGTACTGTGGAGGAAACCACCTGCCAGAAGAATGTCAGGACCCTAGGTCAAGACCCTGTGCTAATTGTGGAAGGTTCGGCCACGATACCGCACACTGTAGACTACCACGAAGACTACCATACACACAACCCTATGGCCAGCTCTACCCGGCTAACAGGCCATAGCCATTCTTCGGAAGGGGAGCCCCGCTAGCCCTACCAGCACCTAACGACATGAAGCCAGCGGTCCCTAGGCTGGACATAAATCCTACCGGTATTCCTAGACCGCCTGGTCCCTACGTGACCCACCCACCGAGCAATGCTCCCGTGCACTACGTAGAGGAGCCCAGTGATGAAGAAACCTACATATACCCTTACGTCTCGCATGACGACGAGGGCAATGCAATCCTCATGGATTACAGACCGGTGCCGGTGATGGCATTAGGACGAGGATGGGGTAGAGGCCTGGGAGGGCAGCCACAGGATTCGGTCACTTGTTGGACGTGTGGACATCCCGGTCACGTCTCATCACGCTGCCCAGAAAGAGAGCAACAAAGTAGGAACAAAGCTGACCAAAGGTGTGCGGAGTGCGGAATCACTCATCTTTTCATGGACTGCCCAAAATGGAAGCCGCCTTCTAGTTCAGATAATTTGCCGTCCGTCCTGCTGGGACTGTTTGGTGTTGAAAACCCCGATGGGGAGGCCACACCTATCCCCCTACGAGTGATGACCCGAGCACAAACGAAGCAGGCCGGCGTCTCTCTGCCAGGACCTAGCAATCTTGACGTGACCTCAGTAGGAAAGAAGAGCCGTAGGCGGAAAAAGAAGAGATCAGAGGCTAAGGTCACACTAAAAACCGACAGTGTTACGACCTTACCCCACGGAAAGAAAGTCTCAAACGCAGAGGCAGAGACTTCAGCCCCTAAAACTGCCCAAAAGGAAAGCGCTAAGGTAGGGGAATACCCACACCCCAAGCGGCAATTGGAAGCCATAGAAAAGGTGAAGGAATGGGTGAGGGAGGCTCAACAGCACCTCAAGGATGTCGAACCCATCAGGGAGGATGAGATTGATGATCTCTCTAGCATGAGTGCACCGCTATCACTACCCCAACCTAAGTCTGCTGAGGCTGTTATGCCACAGGCAGTGCCGTCAAGGCCAAGCCTAGACATAACAGACCCGCAGGACAGCCGTGGCCATTGGCCCAGACAATCTGAACGAAGGGAAGGACGAGTGTTTAGCAATCTCCTAACCACACTAGTGACCACCCCTGTAACGATTGGTCTGGGAGAGCTGCTCAGGCAGCACTCTACCCTATGGCAGGACCTCAAACATTGGGTCGAGAGACCACACGAGCAAGCTCTGACAGATGCTCAAGACCAGGATGTGGAAACGCACTTACCAAGTTTGACGCTACACTCAGGCCCTAAATCCTTGCACATCAACGCCTTCTGGGAGGGCTCGAAAATGCACGCAGTCCTGCCAGTCCTAGCCCTGGGAGACGCAACAAGAAAGGGGATTGTAGACACAGGAGCTGGGGTTAGTGTGCTTAACCACGCAGTGTTACAGAAGTGGGGAAACCCGCCTATCGAAGCTGCTCTGTTTAACGTAACGCTAGCAAATGGTATGCAAGTGAAACCATTCGGGGTCTTGAAGAATTGGCCAGTGAAGATTGCAAGAGTCCAGTTCTCTGTTGACTTTATCGTCATGAAGGGAGTGGACTATGATATCTTATTGGGTCGACCCTGGATGCGCAATGCTAGAGTTATCAAAGACTGGGGTAACAGCCCGATCTTCCTGGGCAACCGAACTAACGCTGTGAGAATAGAGATGGACACTTGGAAGACCTCGCCAATCGACCTGGACGCCATCTCTACTCTACTCAAGGGAAACACCCAGAACAAGGAACCCTATGGGTCCTTAACGAAGTATATCCCTTGCCCAGAGGATGAGCGGGATTGGATGCACATTCTCGCTACACTCGACCTGCCGTTCTCAGATCATGAGGCGTACGAGCAGGCTGTCAAAACAGTTGGTAAGCCAAGAGAAACACTGTCTACACCTGTCTACATGATGGCAGCAAGCCTCCATGACGGGCCTAAGCCTGTCGCTTTCCAAGTGCCTACCAACAGGAGAGAACTCGAGGGAATACTGGGGCACCTAACGGACCGACTGGCAGCAACGCAACCGCCAATCTCAAGCCTCTCCAAGACCTCTTGGAAGAACCCAAGTGGAAGTGGACCAAGGTACACGAACTGAATCTCAGATACAACTGGGCGTTAGTCCCCGACCAACAAGATGAGGTAGAGCAAGCCTTGGGGGATGATGAACAGTCTAGCGAGACAGATTCCGGTGACGAATACGAAGACTGCCAACCCTTCGATGAAGGAAGTGAGGGTGAGATAGACACCGTAGAATATGACACCGAAGGGCGAGAGATTGAGCAAATCCGAGTAGATGCTAAATTGCAGCCGAGACCGGCCCTTAGAATGGACCAAGGAGTCATGTGTGCGAAATGCGATCGTGCTTGGTTGGAACAGATGGGAGATGTGGATTTTAAGCAAGCCAGGCTGACCCAACCAGGAACGACAGCAATACTTAGAACCGAGTCGCCATCCGAACTGCGGCCGCCAGGGGAGACCACCTCCTCTAGTGAAAATGGAAAATTCGACTCTGAATCTGAAGTTACTTCAGATGATGACCCAGAAATCCCTAGGCCACCCATGACCAGACGCACCAAGGGAGACTTACCCATCCACCTGAGGCGCAGACGGTTATGGCAGAATGAAGCTAAGCGTCCCAACGATGCGCAATCAGAGGAACAAAAAAAGCCACAAGACCTCCCTAAGCGCTTTTCAAAATTCAAAAGAGGGGACAAGGTGGTGGTTCTGCTAAGTGCCAAGCGCCAAGGGTAAACCCGCAAACCAATCGAAGGGCCAGCCAAGGTCAAGGAGGTAAACCTAGCCCTGGAAGGGGAAGCACCCCAACCAGTGTTCATTGCCGAGGACTTGACCACAGAAGAAGAATCCAGCCTTGTCACTCTTTTGCGGGAGTACTGGGATGTATTTGCTTGGTCTCTAGATGAGCTACGAGGGGTAGATTCGAGTGTTGTGACTCACAACATACCCATGACAACGAATGCAATGCCGGTCAAGCAGTGACCATACCCCATGAATCCAAAGCACGCCCATGCTTTCAAGGAGGAAATTGACAAGCTGATGAGAGCCGAATTCATTTACGAAATTGAACACACGGACTGGGTGTCACCCATAGTCATTGTGATGAAGAAAAATGGCAAGATTCGAGTGTGCGACAATTACAAGAAAGTAAACGCTGTGACAAAGAGAGACAACTACCCCTTACCATACACCGAGCACATGCTTGAGAGGGTGGCAGGTAAGGAAGCCTACAGTTTTCTAGATGGCTTCTCGGGGTACAATCAGGTACAAGTGCATCCTGCGGATAGGCACAAGACCATCTTCGCCACTGAGTGGGGGATCTTTGCATACGTAGTCATGCCATTCGGGCTAACCAATGCCCCCGCTACCTTTCAATGCCTCATGTGCACCATATTCAAGGACATGCTTCGCAAGGAGTTAGAGGTCTTCGTTGATGACCTGTGTGTTCATTCGGCCTGGAACCAACATCTCAAAAAACTCCGCGCAGTCTTTGAACGGTGTCGGTTATACCTACTCTCCCTCAACCCCTTGAAATGTCAGTTTTGGGTAAAGCACGGATGCATCTTGGGACACGTGGTGTCCAAGAATGGCATTGCCACGGACTTCTCAAAGCTCAAGGTCATCGTGGACCTTCCACCCCCAAGTAATTACAGGGGAGTTCAATGCTTCTTAGGTCACACAAGATACTACCGGTGGTTTGTACTGAACTATGCGCTGATCGCTAGGCCATTGTACAAACTGCTAATTGTCTTCGAGTGGACTGAAGCCTGCCAACGAGCCTACGAGGAACTGAAAAAATCCCTAACAATGGCACCTATTCTACGATCCCCAGATTGGACTATGACTTTACACGTACACATCGACACCTCTAAGTTTGCCGTGGGGGCAGTGGTGTGCCAACTTGGTGAGCATAACTTAGATTATCCATTGAGTTTTGCTAGCAGGCAGCTCATTGAGACAGAAATGAATTATTTGACAACGGAAAGGGAGGGATTAGCCATGGTATTCGCCGTGAAGAAGTTTTGGCATTACCTACTAGCCACCCCCTTCACCTTCTTTGTAGACCATCAAGCCCTGCTCTATCTAGTCAACAAACCTTGCGCTACAGGACATATAGCCCGATGGCTTCTCCTGCTCCTGGAGTTCGACTTCTCAGTGGTGGTACGGAAGGGAAAACAACACTACATGGCTGACCATCTGTCCCGTATACCCACAGGAGAAGCTACTGGACAAGGCATCGTGGACGAGTTACCAGACAGCCACTTATTCCACGTATCCAGCGAAAAAGACCTATTCAGGGCCGACCTGACACCGTACTGGGCAGACGACATAGTCCAAGTGCTCGAGCATGGGCTACCCGAACAACCAATAGAACGGGCATGGCTTAGGCACTTAATCCTAAAAATCCAGCCCTATTAGTTGATTGCAGGCCAGCTCTATAGGCTGGGGCAAGACGGTCTGCTACGTAGATGCATATGTGAGCATGAGATGCACGATGTGCTCTCAGAGGCGCACAACGGTATTGCAGGAGGACACTTTAGCAGGGACACTACAGCATGAAAGGTGTTGCAATCCCAGCTATGGTGGCCCACACTCTTCCGCGATGCCTCACAATTTGTCAAACATTGCGACGAGTGCCAACGGACAAGGGTCCCGGTCCGTAAAGATCAGATGGAGTTAACCTCGGTTATCGCTCGCCAACCTTTCGAAAAATGGGAAATTGACTTCATAGGACCCATCAGCCCCGCGGCACAATATTCACAGGCTAGATACATCATGGTGGCCACGGATTACCTCACCAAATGGGCGGAGGCGAGGGCCACGTGGAAAAACGACGCTAGGACAACTGCCAAGTTTTTATGGGAGCAAGTAATCTCGCGTTTTGGTTGCCCCATCGAATTGGTTAGCGACCAGGGAACGCACTTCATCAACGAAGTGATAGCCCATCTCCTACCCACCTTCCTCATCATCCATCGCAAATCCTCACCATACTACCCTCAGGCTAATGGCCAGGCTGAATCAACCAAAAAAATTCTCATCACTGTCCTAACCAAAGTAGTCTCAGCCTCACGAAGTGACTAGGATAACAAGTTGATGGCAGCCCTGTGGGCCTACCGAACAGCTTATAAGACGGCCGTCAGACAAACGCCTTTTAGGCTAACCTATGGGACTGAAGCTATTCTTCCATTAGAATTCTTCGTCCCTAGCCTGCAGATAGCACTCCAAGAACAATGGGAAGGGAGGGAGGCATGGACGCAATGCTTGGTCGAGCTAGAACGCCTTAGAGGTTCGTCTCCTAGCCACCCATGCGCTTATCTGTGAGAAAGCTAGACGCAAAAGCTGGTTTGAGAAACACGTCAAGCAACGAGAGTTTGAGCCGAGAGACCTAGTGCTCCTCTACTCAGTTAAAGGACACAAACAAAAGATGAAATTCAGAGGTCTCAGACCCTTTAAGGTCCGCACAATCAGCCGAACTGGTAATGTCAAGCTGGAAACATTGGATGGTGAGGGAATGGGCTTCTTCAACGGCAGTCGAATCAAGAAGTACTATCCGCCCACTCACCCGCTGCATGAACAACCAATGGAGGAAACGCCCATTAAAATACGAGTAGCCACACTTACAAAAATCTGCGAGAATGAGGAGGAGCTTGTAGAACCCGCCTACCTCCGCATCACGGTCACGGCCAAGCAGACATGCTCCTTCAATGCCCTGATTGACGAGGGGGTGGATTTTAACATTTTGACGCACGAGCATTGGACCCAACTTGGTGCACCAATGCTTCATCCCACAACAGCCAGATTGAATCCATACGGGGCCCAATCCTACCCGATCCTTGGCACATGCAGAGTTGCCGTTTCTATCGAGACTGAAACTATTCCCATGCTGTTTTATGTCCTACTCGATGCCAAGAATGCAAGCACAGAGTCATTGCTCGGGCGAACTTTTAAAAAGCAGACCCATTGCAATGTTGATTATGAGTCGCAACGCATCCACCTAACAATCGGGAGTGTGCCTATTGTCACGACTTTCAGCAAGGGCCTCGTAAACCCAGCACCACTCATGGGGCCACCGATAGAAATAGCCGCACCTAGGACTAAGGAAGAGGGCCGTGCATATCCACTACACCCAGATCCCCAAGCACCACGGCCCGCCAAACCCAAAGCAAAACCCCAACAGACTCGATTGCAATGGATGCCTAAGAAGCCTCGAGACCAGCCTAGAACTAAACGCGCGTGTCCACGGAGCACCTACATACCTAAACCTAGGAGACCAAAATGCCATCATTACAAGCGCCGCGCGATTAAACAAATATGGGTCCCTAAAATCCTCCTGCGTGCACAAGGTTACTATGAGGGGAATTCCTCGCTGTGGATCCCCAAAATCCCATCTGACACAGGCCCTGCTTCTATGTCAACCTCAAGGCCTTGTCCTCTGACACCTCAAGACCACGAATCACAGGGTCCACCCCAGTCATCCGACTCCTTTGCGAGTCAACCCACGGGCGTCACACACGCCTAACGACCCAAGCAATGGCCATCACCACAAGAGGCACCACCCAACCAACCCAACCCGCAGCTCAACAACCCTGCTGACCGCAGTAGCATAGCCCCTAAGATCAAACCCGACCCATCCGTCCAACCAACGCCCGGGTTGCTGACTCAAACAAGCCCCCCGCCGCAGCTCTGTACTAATAGAACCTCCAGCTCCAGCAAACCCCAACCACCCGCCAGCCTTAAGCCTTCCTATGAACGGAAGTCATTCCTAACGCTGGCCGCCACTGACCTCGCCGAGGACACGGGGGATGATGTCGTGGACTGCATCAAACAGCTCGACGCCACCTTTGTTGCACTGGCCCTCAGGTATGACCGCCTGGACTTGGGACTATTAGCAGAACCCCTTGCAACTGACGTGCGCACTATGCCTTGCTCTTGGGAGACTTTTGAATTCGCCTTTGCACAAGCTTCTCGCTCTGCTGCTGAGATGCTCGCTCGCGAGGTCTCCAAAGAGCAAGCCATTAAGCAACGCCTCATCCCATCATTTGACCCACGCATGACATCCGGCCTCACTAGCCAAGAAACAACAAGGTTGTCCCACCTGGCGGACACGAAGTCACCCTTCTTGAAGCAGTGGTACGCTCTTCTATTGAAATGGGCAGTTGAGGGATGCCTCATAATGACCAATGCCGAGCCATCAAGATGGCCGAGTATGATCCCACATACGTCACGCCCACCTCGTATCGAGTGTTAACCACTCTTCGAGGTCGAACCATGGACGATCATATCTTAGGGCACCCCTATCTCGACCGCATCCTGATAGAAGAAGAGCTCCACATCGCCAGTCGGGTTAACTCTGGTGATTTTCTCACCGATGTCCTCACATACATCACCCACGTAGGCATCCGACCCTATGACCTGGACTACTCTGCACACTTAGAATATAACCCCAACTTCTACGATTGGCTCCTCCACAAATAAACATGAACGCCTTGGACCCACAACCTCCAATCCTGGGACGGATTTTTCTTTTCCACAAGGGGGATGGGGCAGTAAACGGGGTTAAAACTAAAAAGTAAACCAAGCATGAAACTTAAAACTAAAAAGTGAACCAAGCATGAAAAGGCTCCAAATTGAAATGCCATGCAGAAATAGGTGATAGAAGTTTGAAAGGAAAAATCACAGTTATGAACGATAAAATCTACTATGGTCGTCCAACAAATTGGTTGCCAAAAATACTAAGAAGTGAATTGACTGAATGTACAGGTGGCGACCATGGCAGGTCAAGACAAAGCTGGCAAACTCCCTTTCTCGGAGGAAGAATAGGTGCGGTACGGCCTCACTGTGGAAACCAGAGCATTCAATCAGCTGAAGTTCCACCACATATTTAACTTGGAAGACGTGGTTATTGAGGAACCAGCAGTATGACAGACCATAAAGCAATGCCACTTACAAAGGTATCTGGACGCAGTGGGCCAGAGGATAAACTACACCCTATGCGCCGAGTTTCTGCACACCTTCAACAAAAATAGGGGCACCGTCACGGTGTGGGACAGGGAAGCCACCAGATAGGTGCAGGTTGAACTAACCCCTGAACTGATAGAAAGGGCACTGGGGCTTCCGAACAAGGTGGAGAAGAAACCAAAAAGGGACGTCTACGCCATGTTGCGAATGGACAAAGTGAAGGTCCACACCAACGACGGAGTCAACCTGGCAGACATCCGTGATCCAGAGATTCAACTGCAGGCAAAAATGATGCATACCCTATTTTCGAGTCAGCGGTACAATAGCATCATGTCCAGGATCAATGTGCCTCTACTCAAAAGCATCGCGGCTCAGGCACTGGATAAGGTGAACCTCAACGGGTTCGTGAGAAGGACGATTGAGACCTCGGCAAAGGCCCTGGCAACAGGAGGAAGGGCCGTAGCAGGAGAATCCCCTTCACCTCGATCAACCCGCAAAGCCTCATCCTCCAAGGCCTCCACCATAGGTTTTGGAGGTGCCCTCACTGCGATCATCCACGAGGCAATAGGGCAAGGACGAGCGGGAGAGGACAAACAGGGAGATGGCGAAAAAGGTGGCGAATCGCCGTCGTAGTCCCAGCCTCAGGCGGAAGAGCAGTCAGATGAAACAGAAATGGACACCGACGAGGAGGGAGAACGCCAGGCTGCACCAAAAAGGAAAGTGGAGCAACGGACTAAAGCCCTACACGGAAGGAGAGAGGAGGAGCGAAGGAGAAAAGAGAAGGAAGAGCTCGAATGGGCCCAAAGAGAGTCGGTAAGAGAAGAGGAGGAAAGAAGAAAGAGGGCTGAGGAGGAGCTGAGGAGGAGGGAAGAAGAAGAATTGGAGCTGGCGACCCGTCGCTCCATCGAGGAACAACGGAGAAAAGATGTGGAAGGAGTGGGCAGTCCATACCAACCTGAAGCACCCGGCCCTAGCACTAGTATGACGGAACCTGTGCAGCTGCCTCCTGCAGAAGGGAAAGGAAAAGACCCAGTCAGGCCTGTCTCCCCTCTCCTCGTACCACCCATGCAAGCCACTCTCCTCAGGGTGACACCCCCTACCACAGCCGCCCTGGGGCACACCCCAAAGATCGATGAGAGCAACGTGGTCACCTGGTTGCAATTCTTGGTGGAAAGAGAGTTGGCAAGGGAAGCGGCCGGGGCCACCCCAGTTTCAGGTGCTAAAAGGGCAGCGACGGCCGAGCTGGAGCCAGGGCCAGAAGTGAAAAGACAAAAAGTGGAGGAGATTGCCACCACTATGATCATGTCACACTCCCCACCTCCAACAGGCCACTACGATGACTACGTGAAGGAGTTGCTCGCGCAATTGCAAACAGCCAGGCAAGAAAGGAGGATGGCGGTGGAGGAGCTGGCAGCGGAATGCGAATCACAAGCCGCCCTCCAACTGGACAGAGTGAGGCAAATAACAGAATATCAAAAGGAAATCGCTGTGCTTAGGGAGGAGGCCAGCACCAAGGAGGCGGAGGAGTTAAAAGCCTTGAAGGAGCGCGACGCTACCTGGGAGGGAAGAAGGAAAATCCTAATGGAGCGTCTCACCAGGGAGAGGGAGACAACTGCCCACCTTCAGCGCAAGAATGACCAGTTATCTGCAGCCAACTTGGAGGCGCAGAGTCAGCTTAAGAAAATTAGACAAGAGGTTGCTGAGCTGGATTAGTTAAGGGAAAAACAGGTGTGCAGGTTACAGGCAACGCGGGACCAACTCAACGAGCAGATTGTAGAGGAGCACCGAGAGCAGTCCCGCTTGCGCCATGAGCTTGAAGCCCAGCAACAACAATTTATGGCGATGACCCTCCAACAGGGGGAAAGCCGGGAAGACATGGAGAGGTGGGCAAAGGAATGGTCTAATCATAACGAGTAGAGAGTGCGGGACTTAGCACGCCGGCTGGCCAAGGCTGAGGGAGATAGAGTGATGGCTGAAAACCAAGCAAAGGCAGCCCAGCTCGCTATGATAGCTCAGCAGCGCACTTTCATCAACACGTTGCTCCACGCCACCCACTCAGAAACAGATGAGGCCAATGATCAGCTGCAAAGAAAGCTAACCATTGCACGCAGGGCCCTCACAGCAGGCCTGCACATACCACTGCAGCTAGGAGGCCCGCCGCAGAGCCTATAAGAACAAAGAAAATATCTGGCACAAGTAGGACTGACAACACAGGAGATGAACGACCTTGGGTTCACTGAGGAGAAAACACAGGAGGAGGAGCAAGCAGAAGGGGGTGAGCCAGAGCTTGACCTAGGGCCTCAAGGAGAGGAATATGTCCCACCACCCCCTCAACCCCAACAAACCGAAGTGCCACCCCATGACACATCTGCCGAGCGAAGGGCGGCCCACACCACCCGAAGGAAGGAGATGGTGGAGAAGGCAAGAAGAAAACTGAAGGCCAGACCTGCCCAGAAACAGCCTGCCCCTTTCCCGCTGCGCACCCAAGACTCCCCCGCTGAATACCGTGCTGAAATGATTATCTGGGAGCAGCAGGAGTATAGCCGAGACCCCTTCGATCTACACTTCGAGTTTCCCACCGCTTTAAATAGGGTGCTGCCCATTCAGTTGTGGAGGATGTCATCGCCATGGGGCCCCGACTCAAGGCTAAATGGTTAGCAGAGTGTGAGGCCCACCCAACTGCTTGGGGGGCCGAGGACCGCAAGTTTTGGCAAGACAAAGTCCTCCAGGTACCTCGCACAGTGAAAGGCTATAATTGTCAACCCACCTAGAGGCGGCACATTTTTGACGTCAACCTGGAGGCGTGGATGGCGTTTTGCAGCACCCTCCCTTCAGAAAGGAACGACCCCACCTTTATGCTATATCCTCGAAGGGTAGGAGTGGATTTTAACCCGTCCATCCATGGTAGCTTCGACTTCCCCGTCATTTATAATGCCAACACCACTTCCCATAGGAACGCTCTTCTCTTCACCCTTCTCGACTTGTACAGCTCTATAGATAAATTCCTTAATGAATTCGCCTCTTGTCCCGACCCAGCATTCATCACCACCTGTAACTACCTTAGGTTAATTAGAATCCTAGTACACCAGGAACCCGCACCCCAAGAACGCCACCTTCCATCCCTCTATTTTGACCCCAATGCCATAGACAACACCACCATGACCCGTCTCATGATGCGTGCTGCTCTTTTGCCATCCTTCTGTGGTGCACTGCTGGAAGACATGAATGACAGCAAATTCACACAGTGCAACTACCCCTTTCTCTCCATCATCACCCTCAAAACCCGCCTCCACATTAAGGGCTACTTGCTAAGCCGAAAATTCCTTAACAAGGCCCCCCGCCCTCCGCCCACCCTTACCCACCATTCCGATGATGAGGAGTAGAACTCCTGTTATCCCTTGTAACGCTGCCTCCATGTACCCACCTCATTCAAAAAAAAAAAAGCAATCCTTGACGACAATGGCAAAACCCTAACGACGTCTCCAAGCAGGCGTCAAAGGTGTACTTCATCTTCTCATTACCACATTTCTGCTCTACATGGCCCCACGCCGACCAGTCTTCTAGCTAAGTAATATCTAAGTATGCACAAGCACCGCACTCACATAATACCTACACAGAACTAATTCACAGTTTGGGTCCTCAAGTGCAGGACAATACTCTCAGCTTGCTTAGAGTTTGACCTATCTCCCAAACTACTAAAAAATGTCTTGTGCACAATACAGAGACTAGCACTACCCTTAGGAAGAGACCACCTGACAGGTTTTCAATTGCAGGTATTGCCGACCACAGCACAAGTGGCATTCGTTCTTCATCAACGTCCAATGCTAATTGCCCACCCAGCATCCGACAAGCCGGAAAAATCGTCCTACGCAGCATCCCCAACAAACCCCCACGCGAACCGGTCACCGGTACATATGCCCAGGCGCCCCTGTCCCCCGAAGTCTTCAGTGCATGCTACCACTTGCTACCTATGCCAATGAGTGCCATGGGACTGGTACTCGTCTAGGAGGGGGGTAATGTTAACCACAACACGAAGAGAGCGAAAGAAAGTGGAAAAGACGCAGGGCAAAGGCAGAAAAAAGGTAGCCCGCGGAAGAAAAAAAGGAGAAAATGCCAAAAGAGCAAGGACAATCTTAAAAGGCCAAGGCAAACACGAAAAGGGAAAGGCGCATAAAAAGCGCACCCTAAAATCTTGTAAAAGAGTGCCGGGCTCTCACCCATGCAATTTGTAAATATAGAAGGGTAGTGAAAAGGAAACAAGGAAGATAAAAGGACAATGGAAAACAGGGCCTCGGCCATGTAAAAAAGGGAAAAAGGGGATGACCGCCCAAAAGGGAAGTAGGGTTTTGTATGTAAAGTTGAAAAGTGAATGAAGAGCTCATTCTTTGGTGTGGCAAAACTAGTCTTCTTCTTCCTCTCTTCTTCTCTCCTTCTTGCTTGTGTATGCTCTTGAGAGAGGGAGTGTGAGAGTGTGAGGGAGTGAGTGTGTGTGAGAGCGGGGGATCAAGAGGATGAAGCTCTTCACCATCTCCTCTCCCCAACTTCTCTTCTCTTCTCTTGCGCGCGCAGCTATGGAGGATGGAGCTTGGAGATGGAGGAGGCTTGAGGATGCTTGAGCTGGCATCGAGAATCGTGGAGCTACCGGAGTGTGAGAGAGAGGAGGGTACTCGGTCGAGCATCAAGGTAAGTTCACTGCATTCGTAGGATCGACGGCGCGTCGGCTAGGTGAGAGATAGCCATGAGAGCTCGCTTGGAACACTTGAAACAATAAGCGGTCCGTGGGTCTTGGCGGTTGAGCGAAAGCTCCCACAAGGAACTTTGCAAATATCCATTGAATTCTCCTATTCTTGGCAATGCTGTTTCTTTCATTTTCAGCCTCTTCTAATGCTTGTTGATGGCAGGTTTCCCCAACTGCGCATCAAAAATATGGAGGCCCAAGAGAGACACAAAGGAAAAAAGGTTTCTATTTCAAGAAAATCTATCTTGTAACATCAACAAACTTTTGTTTCATTCTTTAAATAACCACAACAAGGAAAAGAACAAATCTTCACACAGCATCATAGTAGATATCTCCCACGGATTTGATAGAATCAACTATAATCTTCAATATATTCATAAAATCCATCAAAACTAACAAGAACACAAAAGAATACACCACTTTTGAATGGAAATAATCATATATGATTCATCTTCATTGTCTTCATAGTTTTCTTCTCTCTATCTCTCATAAAAGGATACATTGTTTTGATAGAATTGGCTATCTCTGACTCTCTCTTTCTCTCTCAATCAATAGTACATCATCTCCTCACTAAAATAATCAATAATCAATCATAATAATCTTTCTTAGGTCATGGATGCCCCTTCCAAAAGGAATGGGAGGTATGAAAGGGCACTAGAGCCACTATAGTACCTCTTCATAGCTCACTACTGTCACTTCACTCCAGTCTTCTCTTTAGTATTCAATAGCTACTTCTTCCACTTCCTTGAGCTCTTTTAAACTTACATTCATCCTTTCCCAAGTTAGAAAAATTTCCCAAAGTACACATACATTCTACATAGCGCTTACAGAAGCATAGAGAGGATTTACAAAAGCTCTACAGAAGGTTTATAGAGGTTCAACAACAACTAAACAACAAGCATTCAGCTCAACTAAAACCAAATAAACCTATCATAAATCACTCAATAAGATATCATATAACCTCAAAATTCATCATTCAATATCCCAACCTCACTTACTCAAACAAAACAGAATAAATGAGAAGAAAACTGAAGCTCAACAAGCTCAAACAGGATCATACAGAAGCTATCAGAACATAATCGGGAACCTATCACATCAATATATCTTCATCAAAAAATATCATAAGCTATCAAAATCAATCCAAACCTATCCAAATCATTCCAAATCATTCTAAAATCAATCAAAAATCATACCAAATCAATCATTCAATCCACCAAAAACAATAAAAATTAGTCAAAATTTCAATCTTTTTCCACTCTCAGCACAAAGCTAAGGTCTAACAAGGCACATAGTTTGTAACAAGTAGCTCACTATAGTGAAGTACTTGTAAGTGATTATTAGTAGCATAGCACTTCTAAGTGGTAGAGCATATCTTGTCTTTAGACTCATATCTCTTGTTAGAGGTAGTACATCATTGCCAATGGTGGCAACCACCTACAAGTTGTAGCATACCACTTGTAGCTAATAAAATGAAAAACTAGTTTAGATATAGAAAATCTAGTTTATAAACAAATATACTAGTTTAGAGATAGAAAAAAGTTTCCATGCACTATTGAGATGGCAAGCTCAACATTTGTGGACCTTGATAATAGACCACCTAGTTAGATCAATCCGTATGTCTACACTTAGCAGGTGAATGGTCATTATGATCCTTACATGGCCATTGACTTATCACTTATTATATTTGGTTTATTACACCCTCCTACAGAAGTTGGCATAGTCATAGTGCCAGTTAATTAGCATCGTCAGTTATACACCATTTGACTTAGTAGACCACTTTTCTTTATATTACATCTTATATATACTTTGTGTATATTTTATTGTGTTTAAAAAAAAACCAGCAAAAAAATGTTTTGGCCTCTATCTCTCTTCTTGTATTCTTGAGTGAGCTTCCTATTGTGTGTATGTTGTTTGCTTGACACAGTAGCTCAAGCAAGATTCCCCACCACTCGATTTGCCAGATAGAATTAGAGCAGTACCATTGAGAGAGAGTGGTTTTGAAAGCTAAAGTAAAGGAGAAGAAGCAAGGATTTGAGCAAGAAAGCAATGTGTAAGAAGCTCTCCCATTCTTTCTATTTCTCTTGAATAGTTAAATAGTGCTTGTAGAGTTATTATAAGCAAGACAAAGTAAAAATCTTAGATTGCTCTGAGATTTGGTGTGCAAGCAAAGCACTCTATATTCTACGTATATATCCTTTAGGGCTTTATCAGTACTTCTTTGGCCATCTAAGGCCGTTTTGGGCCCTATTTTAGACCTATAAGGTTATGAACAATAGTTTTAGGGTATACTATGATTTATGTTGTGTCGACTAAAAGCAGGTATACAGGTTATAGATTTTGAATCTGTAAGTTTTGAGTATTTTCTAAGAATCAAACACAAGTTTTATTTACATAGAGGTTATAGATTACATGTAATGTTGAGTAGTCAGTTAAAGAGGCTGCTTGGTGTTTTGTTGTGAACTTGTTGTAAAAGGTTGTAGAGGACTTGCTTGATGTTTTGTATTAGTTTTGTAATAATGGTAGAGAACAATGGAAACCCCATCATTGAGAAGCTAGAAAAAAACAATTACCCATCATGGAAGTTTCATGTGATAGACTTATTAGAAAGGTCTTTATGAGTTTGTTTCAGGTGAAGAAAAGAAGCCAAAGCTAAGTATTCTTATGACTGCAAAAGAATTAAAAGTGTGGAAAGAATGGAATTTAAAAGACAAAAAGGTAATGTATTGGCTATCTATAGTCATTGATAATACTATGTTAGGATAAATCAGAAATATAAAAACTTCACATATAACTTGGACAATCTTTGAGCATATGTTTTCCATAAACACAAATATATGAATGATTCAACTCAAGCAAGAGTTGAATACCTTGAAGAATGGAAAGATGTATGGAAATGGGTATGTTTTGAAGATGAGAAGCATTGTAGATACCTTAGCAACTATTGATATAATGCTTAATGATGATGATTTGGTTTCATCTACTTGAGGTGGACTTAATAACGAGAAGGCCTAGAAATCATTTGTCACTTTTGTATATGTACAGAAGCCACTTCTAGTTCTTAATGAGTTATGCAATATATGATGAATACTATTACAGAAAAGGGGACGGATGATGATGTATGGTATACTGATTCAAGTGCATCTAATCATATGACTAGTCATGTTGAATAATTTGGAGAAATGTGAGATTTAAAAAATCTAGGTTATGTGCAAAGACAGGTGATGATTCATACCACCTAGTTTCACACATTGGAAAATGTTTATTTCCTTGCATAATGGTCAGACAAAGATTTTGTTAGATGTATTACATGTGTCATCCATCATAAAGAATTTAGTGTCTATCGGCTAGATAGTAGAGCAAGGGTTGCAAGTTTGATTTAATACAAAAGGGGTTTTTGTGGAAGACTTTAATGATAAGTATAGGTTAGTCACAAAAGAAATTAGAGTTGGCTACAAGTTCACTTTAGATGTTGAAATTCCTACTATGAATGGTACTATGTATTCTAAAGGAAAAGGAGTGATTGCAAGATATGCAAGCATACAAAGGCTAAAATTAATGCAACCCAAGGGTTAGTTATAGGGTTGCCTACTTTTAAAGTTGTAGAATTTTATACAATGTGTGAAGCATTTCAGATTGATAAGCAAGATAACCTTTTCCACATGATAGCCATATGAGTAGGAATATACTTGATGTTATGCAAATAGATATTTGGGGACCTACACAAAACATATATCTTGGTGGTAGTAAATATTTTGTCACGTTTAGAGATGATTGAAAAAAAAAATGTGTGGGTGTATTTCATGAAGGAAAAGAGTGATGTGTTTGATCACTTCAAGACTTTCAAGACTACTGTTGAAATAGAAACAATCTTAAAAGTTAAGTGCTTAAGGTTAGATGGAGGGGAGGATACCTCTCTAATAAGTTTAGTGACTTCTTGAGGTCTTATGAAATAAAGAGATAGTTTACATGTAAATATATCCCACAACAAAATGGGATTGCAAAAAGAAAAAATATGCATATTTCAAAAGTTGCATGGGCATTGATGGCTAAAAAGATTTTGCCAAAACATTTTGGGTTTGAAGTTGTTCATATTATCATCTCTATTATGAACAGAACACCCATAGCTATAGTTCATGGAATGACCCTTGAAGAATGCTTTACAAGCAAGAAGCCCAATGTGTCACACTTGAAAGTGTTTTGTTTTATTGCATATGTTCATGTGCCAGATGAACTACGAAAGAAGCTTGATCCAAAGGCTAAAAAATGTATTTTTATTGGATACTCTTTAGAAAGGGTAATGCTATCATAACCATGTCTCACAAGTGAGTTCATTGTGAGTAGGGATGTTCCTTTTGATGAGACGAGCAGTTGGTATACATCTAGTGGTGATGCATTGGATGATGATCATCGTCATCATGATAGCTATGTATAGAAAGAAAAGCAAGAATCATGAAGCCTTACTAGACTAGAAACATCATTTGGTACTATATTCATAATTAGCATTTGGTTTCGGCGACTAAGGAGTAGCCCCACATCTTCAAGTGCATCTACAATTGTTGTAGGTAAAGATAAAGGGAAAAAGACAATATCACATGGTAATGATGCATCTACTAGTCATTTGGCATTTGATAGAGATTCCAATGGTTAAGAGAGTTTGGATGATGAGCTTGGTATTCCTTTTGTCAGGACACCAAGTGTATGGAGAGCACATATTAATGAAAAGGCTCCACCTAGTGATCCAATGGTATGCAGGTCTAGCAAGGTTAGATACCTTGTTAAAGATCTAGTTTTGAAGATTATGTACCCCACCATTATGCCTATATAATAAAGGTGGTTGAGAATGTTGAGCCCACTTGTTTTGAAATGCTATTGGTCATACTCATTGGGATGCAACGGGTGAGGAGATGGCTACAATAGAGGCCAACAAGACTTGGGATCTAGTCCCATTTCCTAAGGACAAGAAAGCTATTGGTTGTAAGTGGGTCTATAAAATTAAGCATAATGCAAATGATTCTATTACTAGGTATAAGGCTAGGTTGATTGCAAGAGGTTATGCTCAAACATATGGTATAGATTATAAAGAGACATTGGTCTAGTTGCTAGGATGGCAACTATTAGATGTGTGTTTGCTTTGGCAGTAGTAGCCAAAGGTTGGAGTTTGCGGAAAATGGATGTAAAGAATGCCTTGTTTCTTGGTGAATTGCAAGAAGAGGTACATATGGAGAAGCCAGCAACAAGTTATGAGGATATAGAGCATCCGACCTGTGTGTGTAAGTGAAAGAATGTGCTCTATGGACTGAAGTAAGAACCTAGAGCATGGTCTGATAAGATCGGAGAGTATCTTGTCAACATTGGCTTTTATGTTTTTGATACTACTGATTACTTACTTTATATGAGAAAGGAAGATGTAGGTTTGGTTATCATAGTTATCTATGTGCATGATTTGATTATTATAAGTGACAGTGATAGTGGGATCATTGAAGTCAAGGACCATTTGAAGAAGAAGTTTGAGATGAAGGATTTAGGTGAGCTAAGGTACTTACTTGGTATTGAGGTAATCAAATGTGATGATGGTATATGGATGTCCCAAAGGCAATATAGATTGATATGTTGTCGAAGTATGGTATGACTACGTGCAAGCTTCTTTTAGTGCCACTGGAGCAAAAGTGAAGTTGAGTGCCAATGTTGGAGATGAGATAGAAGACTCTAGTATGATCAAGAGGATAGTATAAAGCCTCATTTACATGACTATCACAAGGCCAGTTATACTATTGGCCTTGTCAATTAGTTTATGTAGATGTCTAAAAAGCCTCATTTAGATGAAGTTAGATGCATATTGAGGTATATGAAGTCCACTTTGTGTAATGGAATTTTTTATGATATAAGGATATACATGTGTTTGGATACACAAATGCAGATTGCTTTGGTAGCATGTTTAATAGAATATCTACTAGTGGATTCATGTTTTTCCTTAGTAGTGCAACAACTATATGGAGCAGCAAAAAGTAACCTATAGTTGCTTTATCAAGTATAAAGGTGCTGCTATGGTAGCATGTGAGGTAGTATTGTTGCAAAAGTCATTGGGTGATTTGGATGTACAAGGACATGGTCCAGTTATCATTCACTGTGACAAAACACAATTTTTGGTGTTAGAAACAAAACACATTGAGATGCACTACTACTTTGTGAGAGAGAAGATAATTGTACATAGAAGCTTCAAAATTTTGAAGCTTAGTTGGAGTTGTAGATATACAATTGAGCTTGAGGGGGATTATTGAGATGACAAGCTCAACACATGCAGACATTGATGATGGACTACCTAGTTAGATGGGTATGCACATCTACACTTAGCATGTGGTGATCATTACAATCCTTACATGGCCACTAACTTATCACTTATTATATTTGGTTTGTTGTACCTATCTACACCTAACATAGTTATAGCTCCAATGAAATAGTATAGTCAATTATATACTATTTGTTAAAATATGTGGGATCTAGAGCATGGCAAATGCGAAAGCTATGGAGGTTGAAAGAGGAAGAAGAAACTCATGAAGACATTGACCCTGACAAAGACCAATTGTCACACAAGTGAATTAGGTTCCAAGATTGAGACTCATAAACACAATCTTGTGTATTGACAATGCAAAGACACTTTACTAAAAAGAAAAGAGTACAATCATTGCATTAGAAAGATTCTACTGGTCACAAATCAAAATGCAATAATAGTTCTATTCTATAGTTTGATCACGCATTATGGTTCATTATCCACAATATAGAAAATCCCTTCATTGGAAGAACATTAAGGGAATCTATTATACTCTTGTTCAAGTGAACTAGTGAATGCCATATTTTCATCATAGCATCAGTAGTATTTTCTCATTAGAAGGAGCTGATTCTCTCGACCATGAAAAATACCCTTACATAAAAAAATGGTAGTCTACTTGCAAATTTTAGAGGAGATTGCATTAAACTTAGTGAATAATGCCTATTTTTATAAAAAACCAATACTCATGTATGTACCCCACAAATTAACAAAAGAAGCAACTTCTCTCACGGCAAGTTACATCATCCCATGGTAGTAGAAGGGGATACCCTCCTATAAAGCCAATAAAATTGGAAATAAAAACCATGTCCTCTATGAACCATCTACAAGAAGCTCTACATTCACCAATTTGAAACATAAAGGGTTATCCTTGGAAAACTTCTATAGCACCATTAAGAAATTGTTGTATGATTGATGTAGGTTTCTTTCATTAAGCAACCTCATGGAAGGAGGTCTCTTCTCTATGAAATAAGTTAAAAGATTGTAATCCATGTTCCTTTTGCCAATGTATTCATGGAGAATATACATTTTAAGTCTCTCCTATAAGAATTTTTTAAAACTCAAGATATATCTCTCCATAGTTCAATATGGGCATCCATCACATTTGAATGGTCTTTTATTCCCCCTCCCTCAAACAATCACTGTATATTTTATGTTGAATGTCAATATCAACACCACAAGTTTAGCACCTTGTCCAAACATAGCAACTTTTAGCTTGAGCATATTTACATCCAAAATCAAATTCCTTCCCACTTGCTTGCCTTTTGCAAGCAGTTTACATCTATTTTTGAAATCTTCTACAAAGCAATCATTCTGATTGAATTTTACTTGCAATCCTTGCTCAACCATTTGCCCAATAGAATCCAAGCACTTTTGATATTAGACACATGCATCACATCAATCAAACACTCAACTTTTCCATCCTACATAGACAATAGGACGTTCCTAAGATGAGCAATAGCTGGTCTCTACCATATGTGTGTGATTGCTCCTATGAATCATGAGATTACCCCTAATTTTTCCCATAATGGCCACCACTGTGGCCTCTACCACCATGATCTCTATCTCTACTTGTGTTAGAGTAGAGCACCTACTCTGAACTATTATTGCTTTGTGATGACAAAGATGCAGCGCGACCCAAGTTCTTCTCTTCTAATATCAACTTCGACACTAAATCTCCAAAATTAGAGATGATGTCTCTAGAACTGTAGAATATTCTAGCTATCATACCAATCTTACTTATAATATGACCTCTAATAATACGCTTATGCAAATAAACCAAGAAAATAGATGATATTCCATTATATATACTATCATAAGATCCGATGCTACAACACCTACATCACACTCAAAACATATTGTGTAAAACTTTGAAATATTCTAGCTATCATACCCATCTTACTTATAATATGACCTCTCTTAAATTACACTAAAAAAGAATTGTGTGCATATCCCTATATATTCTCATGATACACAATTTGGCTAAGAAACAAAATCCAAAAGGATCTAAACTAATTGGGCATAGTTAATACATTAAACTCTTTGACGACATTTTTTTCTTGACTCCAAACCTATGTGTCATAAGATCTAATGCCATAACACATGCATCACACTCAAAAAATCTTGTGGAAGACTTTTAAATAATTTACCAATCATACCCATCTTAGTAATTTCTTATAATCTAGCTTTTCTTAAATTATACAACAAGAACTGAGGTGCATGTCCTCACAATACTTGATTTGGTTTAGTAATCAAATCCATGAGAATTTAGACCAATTAAGCATAGTTAATATATTCAACCCACATTAATCATGCTCAAACTATTATAGCAAGCCCTCTTGCACATTTAGATGTTTGTGTGGAGATGGGACCTAGTGTCTATGTAACTAGGATGGGTGGTTATGTTTAGGTGCAACAATCAGTATTCATAAACTTGGGGTAAGTTTGACCTAACACAAGTACACATGTTCTAAATGCTCTAGAAACATATAGTACAACTTATGGTTGGTGCAATAATTCTTACTCCCCATGTGCACAAGTGTTGAACTAGCCATGTGCAAGAAGTTTCAAACTTCTAATGCTCAAGAAAATAACTAAGCTAAGTACAACATACATGTACATGGGTGTAATAACCAACTATGTGTGGTGCCAAGGTGATTATAGAAAAAGGGATACACTAGCTATGTGCATGGGAATAAGATGTGCTAACATTCATTGTAAGGACTAGCGTATTTATGACACTACCCCTTGTCTACTTTGGGTGATTCCTTAAACTGATAAATGAGAATAACTCCAACTCATAAGCATTGGGGGCACCACTTGTCAGGAATTGCATGGTGGGGGGACTTGAGCTACTGTATCAAACACACACAATACACATAAGAAGAAGCTTACTCAAGAATACAAGAAGAGAGATGGAGGCCTGAATCTTGCCTATAATGCATGCAACTCACATACTTGGATGTGCCCCTTACATGGTCTAATTACAATCACCTATGCTCGCTAGTTGATTGCTAGTCGACTACATGCCATGGCCGTTGGTGGTAGATGATGGATTTGAACTACACCATAAACACGAATAAAAGCTTGAGGTAGCTGAAGGAGGGGCCAGCAAAGGCACTAGTGGAGGGCAAGAAGGAGGCTGAGAGGAAGGCACCACACTAGTGGCAACATCTTCTATACTGAGGGCTCATCCCATGATCATATGAAGAGCAAGACGTACAAAGTTCATGCACCTCTCTCTCTCTCTCTCTCTCTCTCTCTCTCTCTCTCTCTCTCTCTCTCTCTCTCTCTCTCTCTCTCTCTCTCTCTCTCTCTCTCTCTCTCTCTCTCTCTCTCTCTCTCTCTCTCTCTCTCTCTCTCTCTCTCTCTCTCTCTCTCTCTCTCTCTCTCTCTCTCTCTCTCTCTCTCTCTCTCTCTCTCTCGACCTGTCAAAATATCATCCCTCACTCATTGGCATCTTAATGAGCATAAACATGGAGACCTCCAACAAAGAGAGACATTTGAAGCAAATACCTTAAGATAGTGTGTCTAAGAGAGAGAGTGTGTGGGGGGGAGGTCCACACTGTCTATGATGTGAAGGAGCTTATGAAGGCTTGTTTGATGAAGATCGAGAGCATGATGGCTTTGTGGGGATCGTGACTGTTCATCACATCATACGTGCATAAATGGCATTATGGCTCCACAGGAAAACCAATGTTGCCATTAGAATAGATTACAACCTTCACTCTCGAAAACACTCTCATTGGCTTCAACAAAAAGCATGTCAGTCGCATTCATGTCTTGTAGATTGGGATGCATTAATATTGATGTGGGCTCCTTGCTTGTAGAGACGCTATGAGGTAGATACTCTATGCCACACACACACACACACACACACATACACACACACACTAGTGTTGCTGCCCCGAAGCGGCAAGCGAATCACTCAACAATCCATTTCTCATGTTTCTTTCTCCTCCTTTCCCTCTCTATTTCTAATTTTTTTCTTCTCTCTCTCTCTCTCTCTTTATCACACTCACAGCACCGTATTTTCAGCTTCCAGTTTTTAGCTTTTCATTCAGCACTTTTATTTTGGATAGCTGGACCTCATCAGTTGTATCACAGTTTGTCTCATAGGCCAGTTTTGGTCTTCAAAAGACGTTAATATAACTTTCTCTCTCTCTCTCTCTCTCTCTCTCTCTCTCTCTCTCTCTCTCTCTCTCCAAATTCCTTATGTCTAATTTTCTCTCTCTCTTTATCTACCTTCTATTTTAGTTTATTTTTTCTCCTCTCTTAGTTCTCTCTCTCTCTCTCTCTCTCTCTCTCTCTCTCTCTCTCTCTCTCTCTCCCCTCCTCTCTTTTTTTTTCGTCTTCTTCTTCGTCTTTCTCTCTCTTCATTCTCTTTTTACTTTTTTCTTCTCTCTCTCGCTCATTTTCTTCTCTCAACGCTTTTCTTCTCTCTCTCTCCCTCCCTCCCTCTCTCTCTCTCTCTCTCTCTCTCTCTCTCTCTCTCTCTCTCTCTCTCTCTCTCTCTCTGTGCCCCTTTTCTTCTCCTCCCCTTTTTCCTTTTTTTTTCTTCTCACCCTCTCTCTTTTAAATTTTATCTTCTCTCTCTCTCTCTCTCTAAATATATTTAAATTTAAAAATGACTTTTCTCTTTTCTCTTTTTTCCCATCTCTCTTCCTCTTTCTTCTTCTTCTTCTCTCTCTCTCTCTCTCCTCTTTTTTTCCTTTTTTTTCTTCTCTTTAATTTTTTTCCTTTGTTTTTCTTTTAAATTTTATATTTTCTCTCTCTATGATTCTCTCTGTGTTCAAATTCTCTCTCTTCTTCTTCTTCTTCTTTTCTCTCTCTCCTTTTCTTATCTATAACTTTGATAAATGATGTCTTTGGAATGACATGTTGTGTAGCTCTTTGTGCCTTCCTTATCTCACTAAAACATTTCTGAACATAATAAAATCTAGACTTTCTCTTTCTCTTAGACTTGGAAGGCTCTTCTCCATGGGAATAAGAGGGTCTAGGTTGCTCTGTTTGTTGAATAGGGGCTCTAGGGGAGGTTGGAAACTTGGCAGTTGTAGGAGAGGACTGTCTAGCAAGGTCATAGCATTTGTTCTCAACATAATGAAGCTTACTATGGGCATGGGAGAAGACATTGTCTTTGCACTAGATTGCTTTGATTGCATGGTAGGAGACTAAGGGAAACCAGGGTAGGAGGGATTTAGGAGGGAAAGATTGAGGAACCACTGATGGCCTTGTCTCTTCCTCACTGTCCTTGCTGTCTATATACACCTTCCTTGTAGTTTGCTTTGTCTTGACCATCACCTGCTAGAAAATGACACAAATCAGAAACTTTAAACTCAAATAAAAAACCTTAAACACAAATCAAAAACTTAAAAAATAAACCAAAAACCTTAAACACAAATCACAAACCTTAAACCCTAATCAGAAACTTAAAACATTAGATATAGTACAAAGGGATGGAAGCCCAAGATGGAAGGTGATTCATTTGCATCATATATACGAAACAAAGATTTGAACGGAAAATATGGCACGAAGGCAATCAAGTGTTAGATTGCCCATACATTCGTGCCATATTTGTAGAAGATAGATACGGCATGAATGCACTCTAGCGGCATGAACAAGGTTCTGTCTACTCACACCATATCTGCAGAGAGAAGCTTGCATGGTCATTTTTGCATGACCAATACGGTGTGAATGCACTCAAGCATTATATTGAAATTCATGTATTCATGCCGTATCTATAGGTAGAAAAATTTACTTGTTCAGCTCGACATTTAAGTAAACGATAGATACATTGCAAAGAAGCAACACTCGTTCAGCTCAACATTGGTGGGTATTCGCATTGTATCTACAGGTAGAGATTGACTCGTTTGTCTTGACACATTTAAGTAAACAACATATACAACACGAAGCAACACTCATTGGGCTCGATGTTGTTGGGTATTCGTGTCGTATTTGTAGATAGAACATCACTCATAAGGCATACCGAGATAACACACCAAGCATATTCGCATCGTATCTCTGTTCCGAATCCTGGAAAGTGCTGTTTTTTTAGTCAAGCTTGAAACACGATTAACATGAATATGTTCACATACCTTTTGGGAGCTCACCTTCAAAGAAGGCTTTGTTTTCAAGAAAGTGTACATCTCATTCTCTTGATAGGTTTTGTACCTTAGATTTGTTTTGTTCTACTCATTCTAGGAAATGCAGGCTAATGTCAAAACCAACTGCATTCATTGCGTATATTCTTGTTAAATATCTTGTTAAATCTGATGAACAACAATTAGAGGGTCCAAAATGTTCCAGCTTCTGCCTTTTGGACGAGGTAGCAAATGACAAGGATATAGAGGAATGTTTGGACCTTGAGCAAGAAGCATATATTGCTAGAAAACTAGATGTTGCCCAATTCAAAGCTAAGACCACTATTGAAGAAAATAATGCAAATGCAGATCTTGTATGTGACTCTTCTTTCTATACTATTGCTTCACTTCCAACTTTCCCTATCAAGGACAAGGAATACATATTACTATCAGATATCCAAAGGCTCTTCAATCTTAGGGAAGATTATTATTTAGCAATCATTACAGAGGCTTCTAATGATGCAAATGGCATTGTTGACGTCAAAAATGAGTCGAAAGAAGAGTTACCTAAACTTGACATTGAAATTACATATGACAAGTTTATTGAAGTAGGGGATGCCATTTCTCTTTGTTTTAATAAGGCAAAGAATGCTGAGAAAGAGTATGGGATTACTGAAGAGGAGTTCCATGGCCTTCAAACTTGGAATTTCCAATTTTGGAAGAGAAGAGTCGCAGTATGTTAAAAAATTGGAAGATACCAATGAGACACAATCATCAATTAACATACGGAATCCAACTAAGCTAGAGAATGATGAAAATCAATTGGTACTATTATCTTGAATTCTATAATATATACATTAATATGTTTGATTTCAACATTCATTTGACATTTATCTTTTTTTGTAGTTGGAGATTGAAGATTTTGATAACTTCTTGGGATGAGATAAAGGGATGAGAGCTGGTATTAGTTCGTTGAGAGATGTTGCACTTGACCATTACTTAGCGAGGATTGATCAGCATGTTCTCTTGGTATTTCATAACATCTTCTTAGAGGAAGCAACATGGCCTATACTATGTATCAAGGAACTTACAAGGCTACTTGGTTTCTCTAGGTTGTAGTGTAATGCACACACAAGGTGATGTTTTTGGAGAAGACAACATCAATTAGGATTTTTTGTTATGGTCGTGCTTTCTCTACTTCTAGAGTAGGATACTTTCTGGCGCTCTCATCTTATGCTTTGATAGCAAACCGAACTGATATAAAATCAATAGTTGGCTACAAGAGAAGAAAATTTCTACATTATAGAGGAAATATCCTAGAGGGGGAGGATGATGTAACGGCTTCTGAGAGCTAGCTTTGTACTTTTCTTTCTTGAAAAATACTATAAATTCTCAAGTTTTATTATCATCTTTAGTATTCATTCTTTGAAGCTATCGTCGAAAAAACCAATTGAATAGCTCCTCAAGAGCATTGCTTTTTGTAACTCCTCCTCCATTTCTTGTGCTTCGAAAAAAACTTGTGGGTGCTTGATAGTGAGATTTTTCCATGCCTTGGCCGCTATAAGTTGATAGGGGACCTTGCTTCTCCACAAAGTAAGGCCCAAGGATATGAAGGATATGCTACAAATTCAAAAGAGTCACGATCATTTTATGCCATTAAATTTCATCGAGGAAAGCTTGGATTAAATTTTCTCTCTTATCAAATAAAATGTGATATCCTTTTCTCCCCATGCCTCCTTTATTGCTCGAACAAGATTTGTAATCAAACATTTGAATTCTTCTGAATACATGTAGGTTTTTGTTTGTTGCTTGAGGAGCTTTAGAAAGATATCGAGGTGTCTCCAAACCTCCATCCTTAAAAATGCAAGTTGTGGTGTGCTTGCAATGTTTGTCGTTATCGCACACAGCTCTCTCCAATGCTCCCAAGTAATTCTCACCTGTTTTCCTGTATGGTTTCCTAAAAAGCGTCTAGCTTTTGAACCTCCCATTGAGACATTAACCAAGACATCTCTTGTTTTCCTTGAAAGTGTTGGATCTTTTCTTAAGTGAACTTGACCTCCATGAAAACCCATTTTGGAGAGTAATGCCTCACATTTGTCAATACACTCATCCGATAAAGACAAGGGCTTAATTGAGTATGCTTAGTCGAGATGCAACCTAAGAATTTTATCAATAATTCTAATCTTTGTATGCAAAGTACATATAAGAATATTTCTAAGAGGAATTGAAAGAATTCGATCCCATATATCTTCCTTGTTTTTATTTTTACTCATATCTATAGAGTCTCTAGTTGGGGCTCTTCTTATTGCAGGGCATAAGTTTCTCCAATAGTTAGACCCAACACTTTCCATGCAATAAATACAATGATATTTTGCATTTTCCCCATTACATATTCCAAGTATACATTTGATAGTTTTCAAGTCAACACTCATGTGCCATTCCACATTAAAATTACCAACCTCATCAACAACCAAAATTCTTCACTTTGAGACTTAATAATGTTTGGAATACCTATATGAGTGAATAACCATTTCAATGTTTGATGATTCTCAATTGGTACTTGAGTTGCACCAACCCACCAAATCTCTATCTTAGACTGGAACTTATACACTGGTGCTTGACCCCCACCATTGATGTATTCCAATACCCTATTTTCGTATGGCATAGACGCTTCACTATGAATGTATTTCCTAAAAACTTGTGGAATCTTATGATTCATGGCAGTCCTTGCAATCGATACTCTAAGGGCTTGAGGCAACCCAAATGCCGTTATTCTATTATATTTTAGTTTTTAAAACCATAATCTTGAGATAGCACGATAACCGTTTCAACCAATGCCCATAGTATCACATGGCTCTACAATTTTGTTTGGTTTTAATGTGTCCTTTAAGTCCTTGACCAATTTTTTTAGAGTTGGGCCTCTCAAATCCATATTTTGAGGTGACTTAAGAATCCTTAGAATATCATTCTTATTCATGGTCTCTTTTAAAAGATTAATTCTCTCCTCACTCTCTCGAATATTAATGTCTAACATATTAGAGACATGTTTCTTTGCAAGATTCAATCTTCTTTTCTTTACTTTCACACACAATCTAGTTATATTTTGTAATGGTCTCTTTCTCTCTCTAAATCCTATTGGAGTTTTCTTTAAGTGTGCTAACTTGTCTTGTATTGACTTATTAGCATTCTCCAAAAATTTCAATCTTATTTGTAAGCTCAGAAATGCTTGTTTGTGTAATAAATAATATTTTTCTCATTTTATTCATTTGAGCTATGTATGTGTAAGATGTAGAGTATAATCTTTTACAATAGCAAAGCATCCCATTATAACCTTCCCCCACATATCTCACATACTCATTTAAAAAGTTAGGAGGTTTACCTGTTGAAGGATCCTTGGGATAAATATTTCCATCCACCCAAAAATATATATGTTTCTTTCCTTGAGTTCGCAATCTATTGGCCTCCATCTCATCTATTAGTACTCGATGATGTATACTTCTCCAAGATGAATAAAGTGGATCTAGTTGGATAGTAAGTTTGTACTTGCAGGTGCTTGAATCTGTATTACTTGCAGAGGTATTGCAAAACAGTTTAGCAAATCAATGACAAATGAATCTCACAGTGATAAGAAAGTGAGCACAAAGAAGAGAATGGTGAAAGAGAATGGAGAAAGAGCGTGTGAAAAGAAGACGCAAGAGTAGACAAACACAATATAGGAGGGCATTTCTCAAAAATACAAATTCTCCCAAGTTCCAAGACAAAAACGGTCGAAAAGATGACCCTGATATAAATTAAAGATGAGGGATAATTAATGGCTAACCTCTTCAATGAATTCAATATTCTCTCATTAATTACATCTCAACAACCAAATTCGGTGGTTTCATTCTTCCAAAATCTCAACTTAATCATTTTCTTACAATTACCTTTTTTGAAGTGTTTTTGGCCCTAATGATATGTAGGGCCTAGGTTCTCTCTCTCTCTCTCTCTCTCTCTCTCTCTCTCTCTCTCTCTCTCTCTCTCTCTCTCTCTCTCTCTCTCTCTCTCTCTCTCTCCTTTAATTAAATCAAACTTCTTTTTAAATCAAAAATTTCTCTCTCTCCTCTCTCTTTCAATTAGATTAAACTTTTTAATTAAAAATGTTCTTTTAACTAAATATTTTTAAAAAATAATTTAAAGTTTTTTAAACATAGTTTTTCACACACTTTGAGAGGGAGATAGAAGAAGACAGGAGAGAGAAGAAGAAGAAGAAGGATAAAAAGAAGAAGATCGAGAGAGGGGAGAAAGAGAAAAGAGAATAGTCTTTTTTAAATTAAACATTTTTCTTCTCCCCCTCCCCCCTCTCTCTCATGTATAGAGCCTAGGTTCTCTCTCTCTCTCTCTCTCTCTCTCTCTCTCTCTCTCTCTCTCTCTCTCTCTCTCTCTCAATTAGATTAAACTTTTTAATTTAAACTTTATTTTTAATTAAACATTTTAAAAGTTTTTTTTTAATTTAACTTTTTTTTACTACACACTTTGAGAGGAAGATAGAAGAAGAGAGAGAGAGAAGAAGAAGAAGGATAAAAAGAAGAAGACGGAGAGAGGAGGGGGGAAAGAGGAAAGAGAATAGTCTTTTTTAAATTAAACAAATTTCCCCCCCCCCCCTCCCCCCTCTCTCTCATGTGTAGGGACTAGGTTCTCTCTCTCTCCCTCTCTCTCTTTCTCACACACTCTCTCAGTTAGATTAAACTTTTTTAAATTTAAAGTTTTTTTGGCATAGTTTTTCACACACTTTGAGAAGAAGAAGAAGAAGAAGAAGAAGAAGAAGAAGAAGAAGAAGGAGAAGGAGAAGGATTAAAAAAAGAAAAAGAAGAAGAAAGAGAAAAAGACAGAGAGAGGGGGGAAAGAGAAAAGAGAATAGCCTTTTTTAAATTAAACCTTTTTTAATATAGTTTTTGACTTAGAAAGAGAGAGGTGGAGAGGAAATATGTAATTTGAAAGAGAGAGTAAATAGAGGAGAGAAAGGGAAAGAGAGAAAAGAGAGTGAGAGAAAAAAACTTGAAAGAGAAAGAGATAGGAAAAGAAATATAAGGAGAGAGAGAGAGATATATATATATATATATATATATAGCAAAAAAGAAATAAGAGGAGAGGGAGGGAGAATAGAGAGAAATAAAATTATAGAGAGAGAAAATCTAAATTTTAAGAGAGAGAGAGGAAAAGAAAAAAGAAAAGAGAGGAGAGAGGGGGAGAAGACAAGGGGGTCCACTGAAGTTGGCCTGCAAAAGAAATGGCAGCTTGCAGCCATCCTTTGTCTTCAGGAGGCTACTAGAGACTTTGTTACTGATTTTATGAACGATGCTTACATTAGTGCTACTCATACTCATAGAGTGACTTTGATGAACAAAGACTTTAGTATGGTCCAACAGAATTAGGTATAGATTCGACAAGGTATTGAGGCCCTTGCTAACTAAAAAAGCCTTTGAGATCTTTAATGTTCCTCCAAAATTTTCTAGGAGAGAGAGGGCCACTGATCGAGGAGGTGACACATTTATACCCAACAAAGACCACATGTCAACAAGTGTCTACCCAACAAGAACGACAAGAAGAGGTTAATATAGTGGCAAAGGATGAAGTTCGCAAGAGGAAAATCGTTGTCCTTGGCCCTGTCAGTCTGAAGAGAATGGGGGAGGTATACGAGCAAATGGTTGTGAGTGTCTCTTGCACTTCTTCAGAAGAGGACTATCTAAGTATATCCCTTGAGAACAAATCCATGCTTGTTAATAAAGATATTCAATTGTCAGATTTTGTACTAGTCTTTTGTTTCATAAGGTAAGACATTTTGGCACAAAATGTTTACTATATGGATTGATGGTGTTGTTCATTGCAAATGACGTTCCTTTGTTTTTGCTCTATTAGTTTTAGGGCATTGATTGCTTCTCTCAACCAGGAAATCTCTAAAAATATATTTATTGTTGATCCACTGTTATCAATGGAATTGTTTCCAAGGTCTCATTCAAACATAGAAATATTTTTCACGTTCGATCCAATCACAAACTACCATTTTTTCTCCTTACATTGAAAGGTATACAATTTTGCAAAGGACTTAATGTATACTTCTTTATTGTATGCATTTCTTACCAATATTTCACTTTGCCGAGGACATTGCAGCCTAATATATATTGATATTCTCACTAGAGAAGTTATCCTTATGAACTCTCTCAGTGGTATCCACGGCCAAGAAAAGATGTGCGTTGAATAGAATAATGCTTACTTTTTGGATTATTGTTTAATTTTTTTTTACTGTCTTTTTTAGTAACATGTTTCCATTTACAATACTGGCAAACTGGTGGTTACTTTTTTTGATAACACATATGAGGATATTGATAATCTAACAAGAAGTGCCCTTGCAAAATGATGCACATTCTTGTGGATGGAGAGTGATTTCAAATGTTTATAGGCCAACAGATTCGAAGATTATCAAGATAGATGGGGTTAATATAAGTATCTTTCACTTTTTTTTTTAGCAACATGTCTTTGAGTTTTCACAACAAGTGCTACATTATCATCAAATATTATAATCATTCCATTTCTTTGTTTTAACTCCCTAAAAACTTACAAAGTCCTCCAAATATGTCCTGTGGCCGCCACTCCCAAGATGATGGACCACTCTAGTCTCGAGTCGTGCCCTCGCCGCCTCGCGATGCTGACTCCAATGTCTTGGAGAATCTGTAGCCTCCTTCCTTAGTCGGCGCCAGTCGTCTGCATCTAACCACTCGGGCTTTGCAGCCCCACTCTTGATTGCCTTGCGTGTGTCGGATCGTCTATGTGATATGTATGCACGCATGCAATCCATCATCCAGCCCGTAGAGAATCTAGCTACTATGGCTGGCACTGGAAACTCCTCATGCAAGGATGCTACTATGTAGTCCTTACTCCCCTCCGATATGTTCTTCCAATGATCCAAGACGTTGTGCCGAAAAACTTGTTGGCAGAACTCTCTCATGCGAGCCATCACCCTCCTCCCCTCATCATTCATGATGATGGCTCATGACCTACTATCGACCAGATATCCATAACCCCTAGGAGTCTGCCTAAAATGGGTCCTCTCCTATCTGTGTCCATGCTCATGGGCATATCCAAGAGACCCCTCTGCCTCCGGTATACCGACAGGGGTAATCTCTCTCGGAGTGGCACCCAAAGGGGTGCCACCTGCTGACGGCTGCGCAAAAGTCGGAGTAACTAGAGTAGATGTCCCCACATGTGTGACAAATCCTGGAGGTGACGCAACTCCAGTTGAACGACGAGACAGAGACACCACATCCGTGTCTTCATAGCAGCATCCCCTTGATCCCGATGCACTCCCTCCCTCTGGCCCTGGTCGTGAGCGTCGAGATCGTCTGCTCGAAGCCGAAGCATCCGATCGTGCTGAAGCAGATCTAACAGAGCGCCCTGACGAAGAACTTGACAACTCCTAGTCTGCCATCTCTCTGAATCTGGCGATCTGGTCTGGAGACATGCGTGCGAAGATGTCCTGTAACTCCTCATCGCTCATCCCTCGACTCATCCTGAAAATGTCACCTGCACAGACAAAAAATGATGTTAGAATAATCAATTTAAATCATACAAAGCACAGTAATATAAATCATTTAAAAAATATATAACTTAAAATGTATATCTTATGTACCTTTATAAGAGATTGGTCAACGAATTGAGTAAGCGGATGCTCCAAGTATGAAGTATTCTATGGTCCCATGTTAATCTCCTGACACAACTCCGCATACATTGGAAGGTCGATAGACATGTCACCACAAAAGAATGAGTCCGCCTCGTTCTCAAAAAATTCTTGGGCTCCTTTATTTCCATCATTGTTAGCCGATGCTGGCTTCAAGCTTTCGACGGCCTCCACCCCTTGTAATATCGACCCCTCTATTTGCATATTATCTTCATCTATGCACGGAACATCGCTTTGATCATATACTCTCGCACTTCGGGGAGTTGAAGGTATAACATACCACCATTGAGGTTGTCGGGGGTTTGGATAGAAGATTACCTGTTTATAAACACGTATAAGAGAGTTCAAACCATTGTGACATAAACCATGTCGTAATACAATTAGCAAGAAAATGACTCCATGGACCTGTTCCCAATGGGCCGGCAACACAAAGGTGTCACACAAATTTGTCCATTTTTTTTCGAAATCTATTTCGAGAAATCCAGATGGACCTCGTCGAACTATTGCTCCAGCTCCTCCAAGTACCACTTTGAACCACTGCACATCGAATAGTATCATGGAGAAGCTAAGGTAATCCACCGTAATAATACTTTGCAAGTTCCCAAAATACTCCATCTCATCCACAACCATGTTTGGATCCGTTGCTCGTCGCCGGCTCTCTTTCTCGAACCTTGCCATGACACCACAGTCCATTGTGGAGCGCATTTTGTCAATACGCTTCACGCGAAAATGCCGTCCGCGCGACCACGATGCACTATATATTTTGTATTGTACATTGAAACTCTTAAATTAGATGTCGCATATAAAATTTAGATACGACAGATTCTAAACCCCTCATCACCTTTGGACTACATCCCCTCGAGAATTCCCACTCCTCCATTGAGACCTCTGTCCCTTCGCGAGATGTTGCGGTTAAGGCTCCATGCAACCATCGCGTTGACATAAACCACGGCATCTCCTCCATGCCTTCGGGATATCGAATTGGTCGATGATGCGTACTACGTCGAAATTCAACTCGTGCTTCCTCTCGATCTTGCCTTGCAATCTGGTACTTGGCGAGCCACGCCTCCATGGAGGCATGGTGCAACATACAAAAGCGATTCACCTTCTCTTCCATTCAGGCATCCATTCTTTTTTCTACCCCATTTCCAACCACCACATCTCCAGTCAGTCTATCATCGTCCTTCAGTGACTATAGCATTTCATTGTATGGTTCCACCGTTGGTAGCCATTGTGACATATGCACTAGCACCTCAGACACCAACCAACCTTCCGCCATGCTACCTTCTGGCCGAGCTCGTTGTCGCACAAAGCCTTTCAGGATTTTCATGAAGCGCTCCAGGAAGAACATCCATCGCGTATGGACAGGTCCAGCAATCTCCACTTCGTCCACAAGATGCACAAGAAGGTGGATTTGTATTGTAAGCATGCTAGTAGATAGGTATTTCTCAAAGAGACAGACCGTCTCCACTGCTCCCCGCCTTGCGGATTCAATAGAGGACGTCTTAATCTCTTTCTGTGAGATCCATTGCACCAAAGTCAACAACTTGTAAATGGCCCCGCGAATTTCTGGAGTAAGGCATCCTGCGATCGCGATCGGTAGTACAAACTACCACAAATGAGAAAGCAGTATGAATTATCACTACCCTAACAACTTTCCATTTTTTAAGAGACATGTTGGATATAGTTTCCAACTTATTACAATTTTTCCTCATAATGTCAAGATTACCCCAATTCATACACATGGTAGAAAAAAGAGAGATGTATTGAGTTGATTTTGGATAGGGCAATCATGTGAGTTGACCCCAACTCCCCTCCACTAAAATCCTCAACTAAGAGTAAGGGGGGTAAGGCGAAGGGCAAGTCATCTGGAAAGACGAGTAAGGTAAACTCCAAAAAGAAAGAAACACTTTCTCATTCATCTCCTCATTAACTTGAAGAGAAAAGGTCCCCCTATCTAAGTTGAATTCTTCGAGAAACCAAAGAAAAAAAAAGCCACTGTAAGGAGATTAGATATCTTTGTAGAAAGCAATTAAGAAGTTAGAAAGATAAAAGAAGGCAAATAGATGCAAATGAAGCAAGATCCTTATATATTTACACTTTAATTTTGTAACTTTTGATTTAATGAAAAGATTTTTGTCAAATGTAAATGTCATCAATGTTTTCATATTTATGGCTCAAAGCTTATAATTGTGGGAGGAAAGCAACTCATACAAGAGAAAGAGTGTTCAACTCTTTTCCCAACTATTTTACCGTTTACTTTAAACTTATATTCAGGGGATGTACAATCTAACATTTCCAAGGTATCCCTTACATATTTAAGACTCCAATTGGAAGTAATATTTACCTCATTTTCTATAACTTGCACCTTGACTTTGAAGGGCATACAATCTGTATATCAAAATCCAAGGGAATCCTGATGCCTAGTTTAAGTTTGTATCTCCTATAATCAAAGCCCAAAGCAAGAGTTTTTCATGTGATATTATAACACAGAGATAAGGATTAGGGGCATACAATACACCTCATGGTGTCGCCCTTATGGTCAACCTCTCTAGATTTCCAAAGACTTCCTATAATGTTATCTAGTTCTACTTCTACAAAATTTCTACTTAGACAAGATACTTTTGTTCTTTGTAAGTTTGCTCTTTTGAAGCAACCCACAAGGATATGTAAGGGGATAAACCATGACATGCGTATTCTTATTGAGATCCTTCGAGTTGTCATGGACTTTTGAATGTCTTGACATATTTTGAATTTAAAACTATGCATTGTTGCCTTATTAGGAACCTCCCAAATTAGAGATGAGAGATTTGGCAATGGCAAATCCTTGATATGTCCATATGTACCCTCTCTAGACGGAACCACATACTTTGCATAACATATAAAAATTCTTCTCTCACTAAAAAAACCGATGGTCTCATCGCATAGATAATGTCTGCAAACACCTTATGAATCGCATTGAAAGTTCCATTCAAACTCTCAACAAGTTGTCATTCAATACTTTTTGACAGAAATATATCTACAACCAAGAATTCGATATTAATAGTTGCTTAAATGAAAAAAATATCACATATGTTATCAACTTAAGACTTACAATGTGTCTGCTGGCAAACACATACGTTAGGAGACAAGTGCATATCCTTGGCCATGTAAACATGTTGCACTTTGCCCAACCACCCTTTATACATAATTTTGAAAGCAATGATATGTCCCTTCCAGTGATGTTTTATATCCTCTCTTTTTCTTCTTTTCACCTTGTGAGAGCCTTTCCAAGAGGCAACATAGTAACCCAATCGTTTATGCAAAAGGTTTTGGGCTCCCAATTTCTGTCTACTCCTTGGCTATAGATAGTGTGGGAGTTTATTAAATGACAAGGGCACCTTTTGGATGCCATACTTAGATTGAATTCGCAGAGAAAAGCGCTCATTGAGAAAGGTGAATGAGCAAAGAAAGAAGCTCACTGAGAAATGTGAATGAACTTTAAAGGAATATTAAGAAGACTAATGAAAATATATTGGGGGCGCCAAAAACTTTGGACTTTCAAAAAAGTCATTATTAACTTCATAACATCTTTATCATGTCCTTTTTCAGATTTTATAAGTAAATAAGGACTTTGGGACTACCAAAACATGTCAAACTTTGGAGAGTCATGTATTACTTGATGTAGTGAATCAAAGAGAGATTAAGGAATTTATCCATGCCCATGATACACAAGACACACTTATAGTCTTTGAGAAGATTCAAGAGCTGGAAGATATGCATACAGAGGATGATGGATGTGATGCTATAGAGTTTCAGAATGTTTCGTATGCTTTGAGAGATGCCTTGATAGGAGATCCATAGGTCATTTATGATATTGAATAGTTAGAATATTTCAATGATGTTGAGATTGTGTTGGACGTAAAGAAAAAATATCAAGAAGAATAACTTCCAACACAAAGGGTTAAAAGAGAGTACGGTTGTTGCTATGTATGTGCTCATGGTCTCATTGCAAGCATATATATGGAGGTTTAGAATCCTAAAGTGTATGATTTCCACCTGAGGCTTTATTATCTAGGAGGGGGTGCTTGGGCTAGATATATAGTGAAGTGCATGCATGTCATTTTGATATATGATCTAGGTGGACGAACTAAAAGAGAGGAGAGAATCACAAAGTGGACTCTACTATCTCCAAAAAGGAGGATACAAGAATATCATATTATTTCACACTTGGCAAACTCTCTTTGGCCCTTTCCTTAATCTGGTGATTAATAAAAGTGTATTTTTTTAAGTGTTTTTGGCCCTAATGGAGAGAGAGGGGGGGGTGGGGGTGGCTTTTAATGAAAAAAGGAGGGGGAAAAGAAAATGAGAGATTACACATGAGAAAGAGGGGAGGGTAGGGGGTTTTGATTGAAAAAGGAAGGTTTGAGAAAGGGGGTAGGTTTGGGAAGCCCTCTAGAGGTTTGGGGCTTTTCAAACCTACAACGAAAATAATATAGTAGTAAGATGTTTTCTTTTTCTTGTTTTCCTTCCTATTTTTCTCTCCTCTTGATATTAGGCTCCAGAGCAGTGTGGAGGTTTGAAAGGTTGCCTTCAGTTCATTCCTTTTATATAAAGGAGATATACACAAAGTATAGATAAGATACAATATAAAAGAAAGTGGTCTACTAAGTCAAACAATGAATAATTTACTATACTAATCGACTAGCACTATAACTATGCCAGCTGTAGGCAAGCGTAACAAACCAAAACAATAAGTGATAAGTCAATAGGCCATGTGAGGATCATAAAATGACCATCGACGTGCTAAGTGTAGATGTGAATTCTCAATTTTGATATAAAAAGGAAATTTTATATCCACACAATCACATAAAACTTCACTCATAAAAGACTAACACACTTCTAGGGCACTAAAAAGTTGTTACTAAACCAGAAACCATTAATATCATTATCACAAATATGCATACAATATGGATGGGCACCCTACACATACCCACATATGCAAAGTGGTTAATGGGTGGGATTTCACCATAGCTTTTTGGAAAACAAGCCTATGTAGTAGTCTCTCATCCCATCTACCATATAGAAGCCACAATTTAGTAACAAGGGTTTTCAATTTTCCAATTTTTTACACACATAGATGATGGGATATGTTATATTCCATGCTATTGTCCCACATCTGTCTAATTGAGAAACAACTTTCACTTAGTGACATGCAATATAATAATGATATATTGATAAACATAATCCTAATGCTAAAAATGCATGTGAACACACTTACTCAAATGAATACATGAGAGAGAGAGAGAGAGAGAGAGAGTGTGTGTGTGTGTGTGTGTGTGTGTGGCATGCACACACACTTACTTAATGCACACACACACACACACACATCCATAAATATGTTGTACTATTTGCATAGGTCATCCTAATATAAAAATTCACCATACCCTGCTCAAACTAACAATTCTCAAATGCTATCTGCTACAATCTACTATTCCAAAGTACAAACACACCTCCTTCTAATTTACCCATTAAGAAACCAACCCATTCTACTATGGTAAATTACTAGGCTCTACATTAAGTTAGACACTCATTTTGTCATCTTCACTAACCAAGAAAAGCACAATAAGTGTATTACCTAACTATCAATTAAATGTGTCACATATCCAACGTACAAAATTATTAGACAACAACGTAGCCACTCATGTGCATACATGATAGTTACTCATAAAACACACACATATACCCTCAGATGCATTACCACTTTGTGAGAGAGAAGATACTTGCATGAGACATTGACTTAGTATATGTCAGCACACAAGATCTAATAGCTAACATTTTCACAAAGGCATTGAGTATAGAGAAGTTTTGAAAATTTTGAAGCTTACTTAGAGTTACATAGATATAGTCGAGCTTGAGGGGGAGTGTTAAGATGGCAAGCCTAACACATGCAGACATTTATGATAGACCACTTGACTAGATTGATCTGTATGTCTATACCTAGCATGTCAGTGGCCATTATGATTCTCACATGGCCATTAACTTATCACTTATTATATTTAGCTTGTTGTACCTACCTACAACAATTGGCATTGATATAGCACCAGTCAATCAGTATAGTCAATTATACATTATTTGACTTAGCAGATCACTTTCCTTTATGTTGTTTCTTATTTATAATTTGCATACATCTATATTGTATAAGAAAGAAAAAGAATAAACTAGTAAGAAAATGTTTTGGCCTCCATCTCTCTTCTTGTACTCTGGAGTGAGCTTCCTCTTGTATGTATGGTGTGTGTTTGGGATAGCAACTCAAGCACATTCCCCCACCATGCAATTCATAACAATTTCACTAATAGGAAATCTACCTAAATTCAAAATTAACACATCCATTTCACTTGGTTTTGATGGATCAAGGATCCTTCAACAATGATACCCAAGTTACTCTCCCCTAGTTTGCTACAGTTTATGGACCAACAAGACCACACCTTCACTAAGTTTTGTGAATCATTTATCATCCCATAGAATGACTCTTTTTTCATTCCAACTCTATCTATCTATAAATACATCCTTTTGCTTAACATTTGTTTTCTCAAAAATGTAGTCTCTTGTACCAACTTTGTCCTTTGCAATGAAAATGCAATTCAATGGCCATTAGATATTTCTTCCAATGGCTTGAGATATATTTCTTGCATCCATTGTCATAAATGGAATCAAAAATGTATCATCAAAGCTCTCAAGTACATGTATGGCCACACATGTTGCACTAATCAATTGAAATCCACACCTTTGAGATGAATCAATAGAATGAACAATCCCATGTATCCTTCTTGAATAACCATTAGCAAAAGAAACATTGAACCACCTTGTTTTAGACCCTCCAATCCCTACAAAAACCAAAGAGAAATTAGTGAAGCTCATTAATAGAATTGTATGTGCTAAAATTGAACAGGGCCAATGAAGCTCACTCATGAACCTCAAATCCCTATTAAATCATATGGGCCATTTAAAAAGTGAGGAATTGATGCAATTGTCTCTCTTCCATATACTAATGCTCGAAAGCAATATATCATAGTGGAAGTGCACTGCATGACTAGATGGGTAGAAAATTTTGTCACAAGTAAGATCACTATCAAAAAGAAAGTTTTGTTTTTTAATATATTTGTTGTAGATTTGAAACTCCATTTAAGATCATAGGAGATTAGGCTTTCATGGAAACCTTTGAAAGGACCTCATGGGGAGGTTGGGCATCAAACATAGGCTGGTAGAGAAAGTTAATGGAATGATTTGTAAAATCATCACTAAACATATTTATAATAAGCCTAATACTTTGGATTAGCATTTAAATGCTACCTTATGGGCCTACCACACCTCATTCAAGACATCCTTGTGGTTTACTCAATTTTATTTGGCCTACGGCCAAGGGCACTTTTGAGATAGAGCTAGCTAGCTTGCATGTGCTAAAGAGCAACAATCTTGGACCTAAGAAAAGTTCAAATAACACATTCTAGACCTTGAAAGATTGCAATTAGACATAAAAAAGGCAATCCAACACCATGCTACCCAAGCAAGGAAAAGGAGGGAGAAATTCAATGACAAGCTCTTGAATAAGGAGATTATGAAACGGTCTCCTATACTTAGGTATGATAACAAGTTTGACAATAGAAGGATGGTAAGTTTGAATTACCTTTTGTTATACTAGAGAGATACTAGAATGGCACCTATCAGCACTTACATGACATCTCAAACAAGATGTATAAAACCTAAGTGAATGCTTGGAGATTGAAATTATATCATTATAGAGTCTTCCACCATGATGTATCTCCATGGGAAGAAGACCCTATGAATCTATCCACATTGAGGACAAAAACACAAAGGTGAAGCTAGAGACATGAATATCTCTAACATGAGGACACATTCTACAAAAAATTCAAAGTTATCAGTCACTTGGAGCCTAAATCTTTGAAAATGAAAGGAGGAGATATAGCCAATCTTGGACATATATCTCTTTGAGTATCTTAAGGAAATACTCAAATAGCTCTCCCATGTGGTACTATAATGTCCCCATTACTTAGTTTATTTTAATAAAAAATGTGCGTATACATTCCCAAACTTGATTTATGTTGAAAACAAAATTGTACATTTTTAAAACTAGCTCTAAATATGAAGATAATTGTTATTATTAATGAGGTATTATATGCCAGTTCATGGAAGAAAGACTTGGAAAACCCAAGACAAGCTTATTAAAACTATGTTTGTAGTATAGAACAACAAAAAGAACTAACGTAGTGGAGAGTCTCTTGGCAGTTAAGTGCACTTAGGTGACAACACTATTGGGATGGGTGACCTCCCGAGAAGATTTTCCTACAAGCTAGTGGAAACTTTTCACACACAACCAACAGTGCCAACGAAGCCTTTGTATCCCATTTTTCCAAGTATGCCAAGGCCAATATACCAAGGTCTATGCCTTGGTCGTTGCCTTGGTCCTGAACCTTGGAGTGATGCCTGCCTGACAACGTGATGTGCGGTACTCGCCCATATATTTGGTTTTTTTTTTTGCACTACAAAAATAGAGCCCCTCTCTAGCATCATCGATGATGTCATCAAGGATGCTAAAAGAAAGAGTTTTCTCTTTATCATTGATGATGTCATTGAAAATGCTAAAAAGCAAGCATTCTCTCTTTACCTCCCCCCCCCCCAACCCATTGCTATGTAAACAGGGATGAGCATCATGTCAAGAACACAACAACTCGTGTAGAAGTCTCTTTGTTGTTGATGCGATGAAGCTCTACTGTATTCTCTCTCTCTCTCTCTCTCTCTCTCTCTCTCTCTCTCTCTCTCTCTCTCTCTCTCTCTCTCTCTCTCTCTCTCTCTCTCTCTCTCTCTCTCTCTCTCTCTCTCTCTCTCTCTCTCTCTCTCTCTCTCTCTCTCTCTCTCTCTCTCTCTCTCTCTCCACACCTACATAGAAGTGCTACTCAAATCCATCAAGCTTCTTCCATGGCTCCCAAGAGATGTCAAGACACTGACCGAGATCATGCTCGAAGAACTTCCCAATGGAAGGAAGTAGCTACTGAGGGAACTCAACACAAAGCTGAAGAGCAACTGAAGTTACCCCTGAATCCATTCAACCCGAAGGACCGTTATTCCACAACAAACCGAGGTTGCGATCCTAACCCATAATCATGATGGATGGCTGAATGAAGATAATTAGGTTAGTACATAAGAAAATGATTACGATTAGCTAGAATTGCAAAAGAGTATTAGTATTATCAATTACTTTTTAGGAACACAAGAATTGATAAGGGGGATAGATTCTATGCATCGTATACAATGATAAGTGTGTTAAAAATGTTTTATGGTTATGACTGCTTTTGGATTTGTGAATGATAAATTATGTCTCTTATGATTTCAAGCTTGTATCAGTCAGACGAGTTGTGGATGGTGGTGGTTTGAGACATTGGGGTCCCTGACCCAATGCTTCCTAACACTCTACAGAGTTTGGAAAAACTCACATGGAGGTGGAGTCCTATGCTCTCGAGGGAGGTAGGTGTTTTTGGTTTTTGATCACTTGAGCACTTGAGAGGGCAAAGGGCTGAGTGATAAGTGCCCCTATTATGTAGGACGGCTCCTGAGGCTCAAGGAAGCTTAGAGAGGCTTTGAGCCAATAAATTCCCTATTGACCACAGACAGAGTGTTATCATATACAGCCCAATCCCGAGGGATTGGAAGGTCCTATCCTAGGTTGATGGCAGCAACCCTCCCACAAACATAATTAACCACAAAACCAGGGACAAAGCACACAAAATCTATGTGTATGGCTCTGCCATTAATCTCAAAAACTGAAAAGAAACCATAAATCTTCCACTTTTAATAATGAACAAATTCATTATCTTCATCATCTTCATCCATAGCTTCAACCATTATGCAAGAATAAAAGGGAAAAGATGAATTTCTGCACAAAAGACAGAGTAGAGAGGAGAGAGAACAACTTTTTGGCAAAAAGGAAAATATGCGATTGGACAAGAGAGGGAAGGGAAAGAGGCACATAACCACTCATGCACTCCATCCCACCTCTTCCCCAAAAAGCACACCCCTTCATATTTTTATTATTTCTTTGAAACTTTGATACATTTGATATTATAAGACCTTTGGCCTTTAATTTTGAGTATTCCTACCCTTCACAAATACATGCACGTAACACTTTTGTGTATACCATTTATTTATGATGGTGGATGTGGATGTGGATGTGGATGTGGCCCCCTCATATCTCTTTCTCTTTTTGGTGATTTTGTAACAATGTAGTATTATTCTCTTGACAAAAAATAAAAATATGATGCATGCTTGGATTCTTTTGTGCCTTGTTTTAATGCTTCTTTTGAGTGTCATCAGTTGGACAATGTCTTTCTACGAAAAGATGGATTTTGTACCACTATGTGGAGTAATGGTTCTAGATGTCACTATGAAATAAAGTATCTGATTTCCAAATTGTTTGTTATATGCTAAACATTGAGTTTAACAAACCCTATTTTAATGGAGTAATAAAAGGAAGCTGACTTTATATATCCAAACAACATGGTAGTATACTTTACTAATTTGAAAACTAAGCAAACCCAATCGAGGAAAGTGGGAGGCTTCGATCCTGACAATCGAACGCCTATGGCGGGTGGACCTGATAAGTCAAGTAACTTTCTAACACGATAGATAGAGCTTATTAAATCATGTCCCTCCCAATATCGATAGTATTAGGTACTAGTATTAACACAGTTTTAGGGGGCCACAGCTAATATTTTACCTTATGGGTAGAGGGATCAACTCACACTCTCCCCTATCTCTCACTCTATTTGAACCGTGTGGTGTTAACCTTACTCCTACCTTTGATTGATTACAAAGTGGTCTTTCTTAGATGGGTGTTAGATTGTTGTTAGGGGTGACTTGTCCATGCTTCCCCTATGAAGTAAAATCAAGATTCCCATGTTCGACTAAGTCCTAAGTTTCCCATGGGGAGACTGGATGGTGATGTGCATAGATATGAATTTTGGTCAACTACTAAGAGAACTCCACCGAGTCTGTTAGAGGAAGCACCTCACAGGTACATACATCCGATTCTCTCTTTTTTCTATTTAATTATTTTTTATTATTTTATTCATCTCACTTTTTCTAACCTATTATTAAATTAACTATAATATTCTCTCTTTTTTAAATATTTAGAGCTTCATAAATGGTGCATGCATGGAAAAAGCTTTAGGTCACCAAAAGAAGAAAAGAAAGAAATACATTCATACATGAAAGGATTCGTAAAGGTTACACCTATAATGGTGAAGATTTTAGACTCTTCTGAATTATTATTCAAAGTCTTTTCTTCCATGAATCTCTCTTCAAAGTAAGCTTCTTTTTCTTTTGAAGGATGACAACATATTGTAAGAAGTGTATATACATTTTTCTATTCTCTCTACTTAAACCCTTGTAAAATTATCCATCCTATTTTGTAAAGCATCACAGTATACAAGTAATGCACATGTACAACTCTCCCTCATATTTTTTAACCTTTATAGTTTACCTTCTCTTTTTTATTATTATCTCTGAAAAACTTAACTATAAATACTTATGCACATAAAATAACAAAGTATATTATGAAGAGAGACTCCATACAATATCTTACATCACCTGGTGCATTATCCAATTTGGGGCTCTAATCAATCAATATTACACTCAATTAATTGGGATTAGTAGATAATATAGTCAAGTCAAGTGCTTATAAAAGAGGATCTCTTTGAGCCATTAAGAAAGGGATACACGTACTCCACTCTATTACCATTCTCACTATCTCTATTCTTTTCATGTTCTTCACTATTCCCTTGTCTCTCTCCACTCCACCATCCTTCTTCCCCACTTCATCACACACACTATCTCTCTCTCTCTCACTTCCCCACAACTCCATGACCCTCCTCCTTCCATCCACTTCATTTTTCCCTCAACCCCTTCCACTCTTATCCTCTATCCCTCTATTATCCCCATCCTCTCCATTCCACTACCCCAAACCCCTTTGCACCATCATTCTCTCCATCCCCTCCTCCTCCTTCTCTTTCTACATTATTGCCACCGTTATCATTCTACTTATATGTGCATGTCTCCCCATCATTTTGGGTTGGGTTTCATTAGTTGTAAGTCTAAATATTAACACCTTCAATTATTTACTTCATATTTCATCACACCTTTTCCTCTCTTTCTCTTTTACGTTATCACCTTCTCCTCTCTTTTTCTTTTACATCAACACCTCTCTATCCATGTGTGTAAAAAGTGCCCTAGTTCACTTATAGTTTGGCTAGGTCACATACCTTTCACATTCTTTAATGTGACCATATTGATTCCATTTGTGTAAAGACCACAAGTGCTTATTCTCTCCCTCAATATTTATGTCGCTATATATAACGATACAAATAATGACAGTCTGCAACAAGAATAGTGATGGTTGCAGTGATATTTGCAATACAAATAGTGACACATCTAGATTTATTTATAATGCAAAGAGCAATGATTACAAAGGAAAAAATTTGGGTAGCAAGGCATGCATCCCTCCACCCTTCCAATCACATGTACTAAAAAATGTTCATAGATTATTTCTAATTTGAGTATATAGCTATTAGCCAAATGCATACATCGTGAGATGCTAAGAAGAATGATCCATTTATTCAATTTTTAAATAGATATAATATCAACGATGACATTTCATAGAACTATATGGACTGATAGAGACAATAAACCAAAATAGAGAATTGTATCCATAAATACCACAAAATGTAAGTCCATACAAAGCATGAGAAATTGTATCTAAAGAAAGCTACATAGAAAGAGTTTGCATGGAGCATAGAGCCAAAAAAGAAAGGGATACACACTCCACAAATCCAAGTGACTACTATAGCTTCTCACTATTTGAGAGCTCATCTTGACACTTTTCTTATGTCATTAGCATTGATTTCCCATTTCTAGCTCTCTCTTCCATTTGGTTTAAGTGCTATCATTAGATGGCCACCTGCGACGAGTCCCTTTTTGAGGTTTGCTAATTGCTAGATCTCCCACCTTACTCAAGCTTTCATGGCTAGTTGTTCTTTCAATTACCACTAACACGCCATTTCTCTCTCTCCAAGTGGTTACAACAACATTCATTTTGGCTCAAGCCACCTTCCTACATCTAACTCTCTTAGAAAGATATTTTTTCATGTCATTCATTTTTCTTATTTATTTATTATCTTTTTAATTTTTGCATTTATAGGTGCAGCCAATCAAAGATTTACCTAGAGTATATAATGCATCACAAAAACTAAAAACTAGAAACATGAAAGATGCATGAGTTACCAAACCACCATGCGCATATAATTTGTTGATGAGTGTAATGACACCATGTCTCTCTATATACTGAGTCTCCAATCTTGTGGCATTGCAGTTTGTGATTGAGTGCTACAAGATAGACAAAGTAACATTGTTAGAAATAAGGTTATTAGTATAAGTAGTATACAAAATAAGAAAGTTAACATAACCATCAATAAAGAACTTATAAAGTCCTCCAAATAAGTCCTGTGACTGCCACTCCTAAGATATTGCATGACTCCTGCCTGCAACCATGCCCTCGTTGCCTTTCATTGTTACTGTCATTTCCCTAGAGAGTCCATAATCTCCTCTCTAAGTCTCCTCCAATCCTCTGTGTCCAACCACTCAAGCTTTGATGTGCCACTCTTGATTGCCTTGTGCACATCCGACTATCTATGTGATATATATGCATGCATATAGTCCATCATCCATTCAATGGAAAACCAATCAATCGGTGTAGGTACAAAAAACTCCTCGTGTAAGAATGTTATCATGTAGTCCTTACTTCCGTCCAGTATATTTTTCCAATAATCTAGAATGTTATGCCTAAATACTTGTTGTCACAACTCCCTTAAGCATGTAAGCATCCTCCTCCTCTCATCATTCATGAGCATAGCACTGGTTTTCTCATCCATTAAGTACTCGCACCCTAATGGGATGCATCTAAGGTGCACCCTCTCCCCCGTGAAACCATGCTCCTTGGAATAACTAGGAGACCCTTATATATCTAACATATCGATATGGGTGTACCTCTCAAAGTAGCACCCATAGAAGTGCCACATATGGACAACTAAGCAAAACCTATAGTCAAGGAAGTGGACATGCCTATAAAGATGTAGCAAATCTTGGACATGATAAGTGTCCACTCAACTGATGGGATGGGATATTGCCTTAGTGTCTCCATAGCATGCACTTGAGCCACTGACACTAGCTAACCTTCAATCAACATGATGCCCTATGTACAAGCCCGTTGTTGCACCAACGCTTTTAGGACTTTCATAAAGCACTCTAGAAGAACATCCATCAGGTATGGACCAATTCTGCAATCTCCACTTCTTCCACAAGATGTACTAGGAGGTGAGTCTATATTGTGGGTATGCTTCTAAATAAGTATTTCTCAAAGAGACAAACTATCATCACTGCTCCTTGACTTGTGGATTCAATGGAGGATGTCCTTGTGTCCTTCTACAAGATCCAGTACACTAAGTTTGACAACTTATAAATTGCCAAATGTATCTCTGGAGTGAGACAACCTACAATCACGATCAGTAGTATAAACTACTAAAAATTTAATACATTATGAACTATAGATCAATGCAAAGTAAAAAAATATTGGTAGCACTTACTCAAGTCAAGTACTATCAAGGCCAAGACAAACTTGGCATATCTTGTGCCAATCATGGAATTTTAGTCCTATTATCTAGTCATCTTTAGAAAATGTGGACCTAAGAGAATGCATCATACATGTTGGTGTGCAAATAGACATGATAATTTTATTTACCATATATCCCTCTTTAGTGGATAGAATCCAAGGAGCATAAGGTAGTTTCACATGACCATCAGAGCTCATCTATGTGGCCAATACACCTCCATCTTACCTATCTCCTTCAAGTCCATTCGTGCCCCCAGAGTATCTCTTTCCCATGATATGATCCAAGCTACTAATATTCTTAAAAATGTGCATGGGATCCAACAATGGTTGATCTATAAATGGGTCCAATATGGAAACTCATTGAAAATTGAGAATTATCCCATTTTGCTTGGAAGCAACTCCTCATGGACCATCTTTGCCTCATGGATCTAGCAAATGGTTTATCTATAAATAGGTCCAATATGGCAGCCCCGCTTGGAAGTGACTCCTCATGGACCATCTTTCATTCATACCAACTTTGGGCATTCATTTGTGTAGGGTTTGTCCAAGAAAATCTTCTCTCAAATCATGGATCTTCAGCAAGAATGTGACATGTCCCTAATAAACCTCCTTCATCATCCACAGCCTTCAAGAGTCCACTTTGGTCCACACACAATGGACATGCATGGTAATTGAAGGTGATCAATCATGCCAAAACATATATATCTAGTCAATACAAATATTAACGAGCAATTTTAGATATCCGCAATCAAAACAAAAGCTTTTTTAGGTGAGCACTCCTTAAAACCCATGGTCTACATAAGAATGGCTCATGTATTAATGGATCTACCTCCCAATATGCTTACTCATATCTTTCACAATAATCCTCTTCTCCCATAATATCTTAAGCTTGAGACAGAGCTAGATGTCCATATTCTTGATTTGATACTACCCGAGAAAGGGAAAGATAAGCATTATATGTCCTTTCTGTATAGAAAGCTATGATAGAACTTTGTAGTTCATAAGGACTACAAGCCACACACTATAAGAAGTCGAGTGAAGTTTGAATATATTCATGCTATCCATAGCAAGACCAAGCCGAAGATTCCTTGTCTCCCATGCAAAGCTTGGAGAAGTGGAATCAATGTTATTCCATGCCTATGAGTCCATTAGTATTGGCTGGATTCCATCTGTGGACCTATTTTATGCATACCACATTGTCAAGCTCGCCATGCCTACTGTGTGAAACATGTGATGTATGAGTGGTATGAGCAAAAAGTGTTTGAGAACCTTTTGAGAGATGGTTTAACCCTATATATCTTGTTGATACTCGTGAGCACCACACTTCGGACATGTTTCCACAAACTCATATTCTCCTCAAAAGAGCGTATAGTCATTGACATACACATGAATAGTATTATAATCCATGCCCATATTTCACAATACTTGTCACACATTATTGTGAGACTTGAGCATTGTGTTTCTAAACATCAATATGTGACATTTTAGTAGCCTTTAAAAAACCCAACACCTTGAAGGAATAAAAAACATTTCTTATTCATGCAACAATGACAAAAGAATATAGTATATACTTGAACAACTTTGTCACACTTGCATCTCTCCATTCATACTTTGTTTGTATACTAAAGAGTGCAAGAAACATATATAAGCAAGATATCCAGTAGCCATCATATAATGGTATGGATGCCTGCTCTCTCAATGGATTAGATGACTTAGCATCCATGGGTAGTAATGCATTGATCATCGCCTCCATCTCAAGCTCCAAGATTTGAGGAATGTTTGGAAGGTCCCCAACATCTTCTACTATTGAGGGTATACTAGACAAAGTACCCTCTAGCAAGTTTATTGGCTTGGATGCTCCTTCCATTGTACACCCACAAACTCTTCTTACTAGCTGCAATAGATGCATTGCTTGGGATGAGCCAACACCTCTTTGTGGATGTTTCTCATGCATGTTCAATATTATTGAAAATTATTTCAATCAAAGCTTGATTGCAGAGCATGATTAATACACACTTTCCTCACCATTAACTCAAAGTCCAAGACCACTTGATCAATGATTTCTAGTTGAAACTTGTCGAAGCATTGCGTATGGTTTATAGACAAGCAACTTTTTATCGAATTACAAGTTTGTACTGAGTGCAAGGACATGGGACATATTGATTGAGATATGTCTCTCAATCTCCTCAAGATCATGGCCCTCATTGTTGTCCATTTCTTCTATGTAATGGGCAATGCATTTCTCTCTTTCAATTGCTCTCTATCCCTCCCTTCCTCCCTTTCTATTTCTCTTTAGTTCTCTTTTTGCCTCTCCCTCTCTGTCTATCTCTATCCCTTTCCCGCTTTCTCTATCCCTTTTTGTGTCTATTACACACACACTCTCTCTCTCTCTCTCATTCTCTATCCCTCGCTCTCTCCCTCTTTATTTCTTTTCATATCTCCATGTCTCTCTCTCTCCCTCCCTATCTCTTTCTCCCTCTCCCTCTCTTTCTATCTCTATCCCTTCTCTCTCTCTCTCTCTCTCTCTCTCTCTCTCTCTCTCTCTCTCTCTCTCTCTATATATATATATATATATATATATATATATATATATATATATATATAATCCATTTCCCTATTTTCATCCATCTCTCTCTCTCTCTGTTTTTCTCTCTCCCTCTCCATCCCTCTCTCTATTTTCCTCCTTTTCTTTAGTTTTCCCTCCCTCTATTCATCTCGCTCGTTCCCTCTTTTTTTCTCTCTCTATTTTTATCTCTCCCTCTCTCTTTCTCTCTCTCCCCCTCCCCCTCCCTCTCTTCATTATTTCTCCCTCCCTATCTTTATTTCTCTCTCCTTCCCTCCCTTCCTATGTATATGTGTGTGTGTACACACACACACATACTCTCCCTCCTTTCCTCCCTCTCTCTATTTCTCTCTCTCTCTCCCCCTCCCTCTATTTACTTCTCCCTCCCTCCCTATACACACACAAACATATTTCTCATTGTCCCTCCCTCTCTCCATTTTTCCTTATTTTCTTTATTTTCGTCTCTCCCTCTCCCTCCCTCTCTCCATCTTTCTCTCTCCCTCTCTTTATTTCCTCTCATTTTCTTTTATTTCTCCCTCCCTATTTCTCTCTCTCACTCCCTCTCTTTCTCTTTTTTCCCTCCCTCTATCCATTTTTCCTTATTTTCTTTATTTTTGTCTCTCCCTCTCCCTCCCTCTCTCCATCTTTCTCTCTCCCTCTCTTTATTTCCTCTCATTTTCTTTTATTTCTCCCTCCCTATTTCTCTCTCTCACTCCCTCTTTATCTCTATCACTCCCTCTCTTTTTCTTTTTTTCCTCCCTCTCTCTATTTTTTTTACTTCTCTCTCTCCCTCCTTCTCTCTTTCTCTCTCTCTCTCTTCCTCTCTCTCTCTCTCTCTCTCTCTCTCTATATATATATATATATATATATATATATATATATATATATATATATATATTCATCTCTCCATAAACAAAAAGAAAAGAGAAAAACCAAGAGAGGAATCCCTTCCCTACTACTTCTTCTTCTCCTTGTAGCTTCCCTCTTTCGTGCCCCTCTCGTCCTTCGCAGATGGCAGTGGTCACGACACTAGTGGTGGTGGCCTCTCTCTCTCTCTCTCTCTCTCTCTCTCTCTCTCTCTCTCTCTCTCTCTCTCTCTCTCTCTCTCTCTCTCTCTCTCTCTCTCTCTCTCTCTCTCTCTCTCTCTCTCTCTCTACATTGAGCTCTCTTCCTCTCTCTTTTGCTCTCTTACTCTCACTCGTTAGTTCCCTATAAAATGCTGCACTCAAGTTTTTGACATCTTTTCTTCATTAGTATGTTGTTGCTATTGGCATCGCAATATGCATTGTTATATATAGCGATGCATATAGAGGTGAAAATAGCAACATTTGTAGCAACATCACCAAATCTCATCGAGAAACCGTTGTTGTTATGGGTGCATTTCCTTGTAATATATTAAGAATACCTAGCATAAGATTTTATGCTCTTTGATAAATATTCAAATCTTTACAAATATTTAATTGATACCCTATTGTGCATGCATGATTGAAGAGAAATGGACTCGAGATGAGATGAGGATGTTCAATTTTAACTCCAATGCTTACCATAAGATTGAAGATCACTCTTGAGAGCTCAAAAGTGAAGTCCCCTTCAAATATGAAAGATTTCAGCAAAAATTCATTGCTTCCTGATTTTGCCATAGCTAGAGAAGGAATGTCTAGAGGAGTATAATAATGCATTCTATACTTGTCAATGTAGCTTATAAGAGTGAGAAATGGGCACTAAACCTTGAGAAGCTTGATTCCATGGAGTAAAACACAATTGTGATGCTATTTCCCTACTTGATAGGGTTGTTCAAATGAAGCATAATGTTCAAAGGGTGAAGTAGGGCCTCCCTTATGCCATATATATTATCAATATCATAATAATGGGCAAGTATAAGCTCATAATAGTAGTCCTTATTGCTAAACAAAGTGATGAATATTTACTATAATCTATTTTCCAACAATCTTGGAAATAGCACAAAATGCATTGAACAATCCACACACATGGATAGTCTAAACCACAACAATAGGGTGCTTAACATGGAGGTATGATGCCAAAAAGTCAGTAGAAGAAAGCTTCATAGCCCTGGAGTAATGTCTTGCAAGTTATGGAATATTTCAAGCACAAAATCTTAAAGGAGAAGCTTGAAAGATGAAAGGAGAAGTCTATCTCAAAAAGTAGTTTTAAAAATAGGCACAACTAAGTCCCATGAATCCTTCTTCATCCATCATCCTCAAAAAATGCATTGTAAAGTGGCCACAACCTACTAAAATAGTAAAGTCCTTGCCATTCTTGCTAAGAAATACTTCAAATGGCTTCAAATATGGTCCCAATTAACTATAGAAGTCAATCTTGTCACTGCAACCAAAAATTGTAATTCGAGTAAATCTAACTAGCTATTTTAATTATATCTAACTTTGAAAATGAACAATATCTTGTCACTACAACCAAAAATTGTAACTCGGGTAACTCTACACTAACTATTTTAATCATATCTAACTTTGAAAATGACCACACATTTGGATCTAGACTTTGATACCAATGTAATGGAAGAGACTTCAATTGAAAGAAAATTACTCAACAACCAAAAATTACAAGTCATATTGTGAAGCGATGGTCATACCATATATTGATGTTTAGCATATGGTACAAGGAAGCCATAGCTAGTATGAAGAAGAAGTACAAAGAGAAATTTGCAGCATGATACTCACCTCATGCCATGGTATCCAATGTGTACACACCCTCAATGGTTGGTAGGAGGTTTAAGCCTCAAGATCTCCAAGCAGATTGCTCACATGTAAAATGATTAAAAAGTTGATTACAATGGTTAAACCTCTTCCTTTATACCTAATCCTAATTTTCATGGCTTAGGCTGATTTCTCCTAGGACTATGGTAATTTTTTTCTACATTACATTTTTGCAATATAGCTTCATTAACTATATTGTCTATTATAGCTTGTTTATCTTCTTCCTTCTTTGTTTTAATTTCCTCCTACATGCTCATTATCATGTCCTAAACTTTACCTTCAATCTTCTTATTAGTTGTACCTCCTCCTACATGCTTATTATCATGTCCTAAACTTTGTCTTCAACCTTCTTATTAGTTGTAGTCACCTCAATAGCCAACTTCTCCTCTTATTGAACCAAGCACACATTCACCTTGAAAAGGGAGTTCTTCAAGGTCACATTTTCTACCTTCCAAGTTATAAACTTATTAATGTAGGTATTTCTCCTATGGGCTTGGCACCTAGGTTTGCTTGGGTGGTGCTACTAGGAGGGTTGAGAGAGTCTTTGGGTATACTTTGCTATTAGGATGAAAATCCAAGTCTAATCCTCTCCTCTTGGTGTCGCCCTTGCACAATAGGGGAAAGTGAGAAAATAATTAAAGAACTCTTTGAAGATGCTTATGCATGTGAAAAAACTCTTATCTAAGCAATTGAGGTAATGGAGAGAAAGGACTTTGGGAGAGAACCAAACTCTAATGCTCTCTACTATGCTTCTAGACTTGGACACATGCATGGACATGGGGAGAGAGAGAGAGAGAGAGAGAGAGAGAGAGACGATTGTCTTGGGACTATGTTGGGACAATCTATTAGGATAGACTCTACAAATATGAAATAGACTATGACGAGCTAAGAGATCTATGATGGATTGAACTATGAGATGTGACGAGCCGAACCATGTACCTATGAGACATATATATATATATATATATATATATATATATATATATATATATATATATATATATATATATATATATATATATATATATATATATATGGGGAGAGAGAGAGAGAGAGAGAGACGATTGTCTTGGGACTATGTTGGGACAAGCTATTAGGATAGACTCTACAAATGTGAAATAGACTATGACGAGCTAAGAGATCTATGATGGATTGAACTATGAGATGTGACCTAAGAGATGTGACGAGCTGAACAATGTACCTGAGAGAGAGAGAGAGAGAAGAGGGTGATGTGTATCAATTTGTCGGTGCGTATGTGTGTGACAAAAAAATAAAAAAGAATATATTTGTAGTTTTATTCAATGGGTCATAAATAAATGGGCAATCATAAGTGTATTTATTTTGTTAAATTGACTTAAGTATTGTTTTTTTATGTTTTTTTTAAGTTTTGATTGTACAAATTTGTGATTTAATTTATGATATATACAAATATCTTGAGTGAGAGAGAGAGAGAGAGAGAGAGAGAGAGAGAGAGAGAGAGAGAGAAGGGGGGGCCGAGAAGAGGAAGAAGAGAGCAAGTGATATATATATATGTATATATATATATATATATAAAGGAGAGAAAAGAGAGTAATTACATTCTTATATTGATAGTTGGATCGTCATGACTTAGAGAGGCTTCTTCTCACACACCACTCACACTTCTTCATCAAAGGGATCCTCATGCCCCACATTAGTCATGTCCTAGAGAAAAATCTCCACATGCACCAAAAAGGTGCATGCAATATTGATTATCATGTATTATATGTATAGAACTCTTATGTTGTTATATATTAGCATATAGCTTTACTGTAGAGTATTATAGTACTATTATGTGTAATGTAATATATATTTTGCAAATAGCTACTCTATATGTGACAGGATAGTAGACATGGACATCATGGAGCTGACTCTACTAAAAAATATTTGTATTTGCACTTTTGGTTTATATATAAATAAATTCTCTACATATATGTATATAGTTGTTGGAATGTGTGACAATACATATCACTTTGTATACTAATGTATAATTCAATAGTTTTTCTATCGTGTATACCAACATATGTATGCCGACTATCATATCACTACATATTCCAACTCTTGGATGTATGTCAACGCCTCAAAGTTAGTTTTATAATGTTCTTACCTTAAGGAGAAATTGTGGGGGAATTGTGATACATTCTTCTAGGTTTATGCCAAAACATTGTGTCAGCTTAGCATGATACTATGTGTTTTAGCCTTAAGGCTAACAGAGTTTGAATAATTTTAGCTTTACGACTAATAAAATGATCAAACTTTTAGGCTAAGCATTTTAATGACTTGCTCCAAAACTTATTTACCATAAGGTTGAATTAGTTTAGGCACGCATTCAAAACTTAAATGTTTTATCCTCCTTACATGCTAAAATGTTCATTGAATAAACATGACACAAATTGTTAATTATAAGGCCAGTTCATCAAGTGACCTTCTAGGCTGACCTTTTACGCTATCCTTTTGTTTTTGCCTTAAGCATTTATGTTTGTTGTATATGATCTAACTATAATTTTTTTCTTTGGGATAAGATATTTGTTAAAATAGTGTCGTAAAGAAACACTAATCCTTGAGCTAAAACATCATTTGACACTTAAAGCTAACATTCTAATGATTTGGCTTAAGACTACATCAATGAAACAAATACAATGCAAACTTTCATGTCTAGAGGCCGAAAAATTATCTAAACTTTTTGGGTAGTTTTTTTTTTAATGTTTTAGCCTTAAAACTAATTCATTACACATATACAAATGATGCAAACTTGTGGCCTTGAGGCCAAATGTACCTAAATCATTTAGGCTAGTGTCCAACTATTTATTGTGCATGTACTAATATCTTATCTTCCTTCCTTAGGGAGGGGTAATGCTAGCCACTAGTATAGTGCACATTAACATAGTACATATCGCAAATAAAGCTATGCTATAAAAACTAAGTGCTATTGGCAATGCCTAGGCAAGGCTCTAAGAAACCTACCAAAGTAGAAAGCTATAGATCTAGTAAAGCAAACCATGGTAATATTACTATCAAAGTATGAAATATCCATATTTATGAAGGGAAAATCCCCTTAATAGTACCTTTATGTCATGAAAGTGTTTATATGGTAGGACGTTGCATTGAAGCAGAGGACCATGGTCGGCTCAAATGGCACCTTATACTGTCATTGGAGAAGAGGCCCATTGCATAGACCCTCTAGTATGAGAAGAATGTTTTTTACTCTTTTAAGAACTTGTAGGCACATTTCCTAGAACCAATCAAATGCAAAATACTAGTTCCTAGATGAATGATAAATCGAGGGACTATCGTTCGCACTTAATCATTATTAAGAAACTACCCCTCATGTGTGCAAGCCCCTATCAAGAAACCCCTTATGTATATTTTCAATGTAATTTTATCATCCTCTAATTTAGAATATATCTATCAATTCACAATTTTCCTCCTCAGATTGAACCATCCCCTTTGTAGGACATTATGTATAACTACATCCTCTATATATCTATAGGTCACACAAAATTTTCTTACTAGTTAACATATGACGTAGGATGCATTATTTGAAGAGATAGACTTGCACTAGCACTAATCACATATTTACAATATGTGAATGTCAAGAAAAGAAAACAATCATCCACAAGAAGAAAAGAGCAACCAATTAATGTAGTAGTCTCTACCCTCACAAAGGTAGACCTAACAAAGTAAAGAAAATAGAAAATAGCTACAAGTGAAGACTCTACCTTCAAAATGTAAATCATACAAAAGAAAACTAGAAAGCATTCATTGCCTCAAATGTAAATCTCATCAAAGACATAGAAGTTAATTGTAGCTTACTTTGAGAAGACAATCAGTGACAGAATGCAGCAAGCTAGCTAAAGCTGAGAAACAAGCAACTAAACTTCACAAAATGTCCTCAAAAAAAGGCTAATAATTGGCTTAAGCAAGCATTCAACTAAATTTGACAAAGTCAATGAAAATAGAGGAGGATTGACCTATTTAAGAGGGCCATAGCCAATGACATGCAAGAAAGATTGGAAAATAATGTAGGTGGTTTAGCTAAGAGATTATGCACTACCATTTGCCAAGAGAAAAAGCAAACAATTAAGGATTGTGGTAGATTTTAGATGTTTTTAATACTCAAAGTCCAATAAAAGGAGCATGCTAAGGCTATAAGAGACTATACATCCCAAAAAATGAAGGCATGTTAAAACAAGAGGAAAAGTGAAGGATGTTTTAGACAAGTCCAATACCCAAGAAACCAAGCATAAGTACCCAAATAGTCATCATGACTAACATATTGTAACACACTTTCAAAGATAGAATGCTAAGATAAAATCTAAGATATATAGCTATACTTTGTCAAGAAGTACAAGTCAATCTAGAGGAGCCTTCCACATGTTGAATAACCACCAAAATTCCTTTGGAATAGGATGTGAACCCACTACAAGAATGAGCCTACTGCAACACCAACATGGATAAGAAACTCGCATTACTCCAACCAATTCACATGTCATTGATGAGCAGTTGTAACCACTGCTTTCTCACAAGGACTTGCAAATAATTGCTAGGTGAACACATGAATGGATTCATAGTGGGTTCCTTTGCTTGATCATGCTAAGCATATAGAAGGAATACTGCCCCGTTTAGATTATTCCCAAATCTTGAATGCTTGCAGATACATGACTTTATATACTTGTGATCTAACGACTTACTAATTCTAAAGCTAAATACAACTACAAACAATCTCACTACATGCCTCATTGAAGCCCTATATCTCTATTCTTTAACGCCACCCTCTTCCACATCCATACTTACACTAAATCCACATTCCATTGACGCTCCATATGCATTCTTTTCTTTGTATACTTTCTATGTATCTACATCTTCCATTTAGGTTTCATATAGCTACCCCAAACATTGTAGTGGTGAAGCATATTCCCACATGCACAAGAAGAAAAGGGTAAACAAGGAGAATATGAGTACAAGGCAATCAAGATTTCATTTTGCCTTCAAATTTTTCTTTTCCTTGATTCCATTAGCTACATATTGGCAATCATTCACATATGAAACAAACGCTCAAGTTTGCCATGCACATGTTGTGATTAACATTGGCCTTGTGAAATAATTCCTAATGTAAAATTTTTAAGCAAAATGTAAGTCATTCAACTACTAAACAATTGCATTGGTGCATTGATTGTTGTGATTAACATTAGCCTTGTGAAAATAATCCCTAAAGTAAAATTTAAGCTAACTATAAGTCATCCAACTACTAAACAATTGCATCGGTGCATTAATATAGACGAGAATATTGTTAAACCTACCTTATGTTATTCCTTGCTACAAGTAAGACCTTAGCCAAAAACCCTCAACATTCTAATTTTTTCTCATTTTTCTTCAATGTTTTTGAAAGCATTCTAATGTTTTCATCTTTCTTTTAAGTTTTTGAAACTTTACATGAGCTTCACTTGATTGTGAACTTTCATGTGATGAATTGTGCTACAAATTTCAATTAATTGTGAAATATTTGTAAATTTGAGTTATGTAAGTCAATTATGAAATATTCACAAGTTTGAGAAGGTGCATGAAATGATCGGTTACTTACACATTGACATTAAATTTTCGATTGTACATAAAAACTTATTTAGCAAAGGTAAAGGTTGATTCCTTTCTTATGATAAACTCCATAAAGACATAGTAATAAACGTTTTTAATAAAAGGATCATAATCCACACACAACCTAGCCAATAAGAGAGATGCTAAACCTCAAAGAAGCAAGTAGGGCTATGCTTGCCCAGTTTTGCGTTGGGAAAGGTGGCCCGATAATCTTCAAATATAAACTTCTTATACTTTGTCGGTTGCTCATCACTCACAAGGTTTGAAAATGGGGCAATGAGAGCCCTTCTAGCTGGATTATGAAAGAAAACAAAAGACATACGTGATTCACAATTGTGCACTTTAGAGCGATGCAACACACTTTTATATTTCGCATTGCTTAGAACCTGTAAAGAAGAAGAAAAACCATGTGTGAGAGAGAGGGAGATGCTTGCAATAACAAGTGTCAAGGAGAATAAGGAAAATAAGCACCTGTATTATGTCTCCCACGTTCACAATTAAGGATCCCTCCTTAGGTTCCACAAAAATCCATCGTCCATTTTTGAAGATCTCCAAGCCTCCCACATTATCTTGATATAGTATTGCTAACCCTCCAAAATCTGTATGGGGTGGTGATCCCAAGCATGCATTTGCCTTCGCACATGCAGGGTAGTAATTTATCCTCAAGGATGATTCCTTTACATCAAAGATTTCTTTGACCTTTTGAGGATCAACATCAAGACCCTGAAATAGAATACCCAAAATGCGATTTGCCAATGCATTCATTGAACAAGTATACTCATCCAAATCTGCACTGCTTTTTTCATTAGCATTAGAATCTCTCTCTCTCTCTCTCTCTCTCTCTCTCTCTCTCTCTCTCTCTCTCTCTCTCTCTCTCTCTCTCTCTCTCTCTCTCTCTCTCTCTCTCTCTCATATCTATATTTGTTCTTGAAAGTCAATCCCTTTTGCTTTTACTCATCCTAGTCAATTTGTGCACATTGACCCTTTTTCTAAATTTGCAATAAATTCCAACTTAATTAATGAAATTCCATGTCAACTCAACAATACAAGCTTAGATGCCCAACACAATTTCTATCCAAGATTAATCCTTAATAGATAAGCTAAACTTTTTGGCATGAATGAGCCAATGATATGAGATCAAATTCAGTATAAAGCAATGTATTACATATTTGGTGTGTAATGTACCACCCAAAAAGAAAATTGCCACACATTGATGGCCCGTTGAATTGTACCAACCTTGTCCAACTCCAAGGATTGAAAAGCCTAAAAATTAAATATGACTTCACATTTGTTTATTCACCTTATTAATCATCTTGCCTCTTGGAAGTTGAGGTTGCACAAATCTTCATTCCGCATTAAGGCAAAGATCTCGAACTTCAATTTTTTTACCACAAATCCAAATAGTTTTGCAAATATTTCATATTTCATAAACATTCAAGAACTCCGAACAAAGCTCTCTTCAACAACAACATCATCCAAAAACATCTATGAACAAAAGACACCCTTTACTTTTGTTACATGGCCTTGCTGTCAACATTGAAAGTCATGTACTAATAATCTAAAAGTATCAAAAGAAGTATGCCAAATGGAGTTACCTATCAATCACAAAAGAAATGCCTCATTAAGTGAGACCCATTCCCAACTAACAAGATGGCACGTTCATGGCCAACAATAGCATACGCTATATAGACATCATGCAAACCACCTTCTCGTCTACACCTTCTTAGTCCACTTAACTCTTCTAGTTTCTCCTTCTAACCCTTCAGTTTGCAACAATATGGCATCTCGACTCCTTGCATATTCAATCGTGTGCTACAACTCCCGCTTGATAAGAGATAAGTATTCTTAAACTAGGGACTTTTTACATGGTGGAAATTTAAGGGTATGGTTTTTCCTCGTGATATATGGCACATGCAATGGATATAGACTGCGTTTGCCACCATCCCATTGACCATTTTAGACTGGAACAGTTAAAGCTTTAGTCAATTTTCAACCCTATACCACTATTCACTTCCATTCTAGTTGAGAGTGAGATAGGGAGCTCTAGCCAATTTTCAACATTATACCACTTCCCCTTTGTCTAGCTAGAAGTCAAATAAATTTCTTTAGAATTTAGGGTGAGATGTGGAGGCAACTCTTGTATCCAAGATTTTATAACCTTATATACACTTGCATAGCAAGGCAGGCATCGCTTAGGTGAACTATGCAATGCATGTATACGTATGTGTAAATATGCATATGTATGTTGCTTTCAATGTATTAAACTCATGGCATGTCGGATACGTAGAACTAGCTTACATGTAACTATGCAAAAAGCCAATATGTACGTTTACATACACTTGCACATGTTCTTGTACAAGGTTATTTATCACATCCACATGCACATCTAGTTATACATACATACATACATACATACATACATACATACATACATACATACATATATATATATATATATATAGAGAGAGAGAGAGAGAGAGAGATCAAATACCGCGTTAAAGGCTGCCAGAATGTCATAATACATCCGATTCACTCCTAATACAACTGCCTAACAAGAGGTTTACTATCATTATTCACATAGGGCATAAAGTATGCATGAAAGGCCATGGTAGATCTCTTTCTATACTGAAATACCCCAGCATGAAGGATCCGATTCTATCCTGGTATTATACCCAACAACGATTAAGCCAAGACAGACATAAAACCAGAGAGATGTTTTACCTGATGGCCTGAAGCTCCTCGTCGGACCAAGAAGGCACGCATGCGGCTGCAAGCAGACCATGGATGACAGAGATCCCGGGCATGAGCGAGAGCGCCTCGCTCCAGGACTTGATGGGGGCATTGAGGGAGCTGCTGAAGTAGCCCTGCGGGAGGGGGGAGGCCTTGCGGATTCGGAGCTTGAGAGGGAGGGGCAGCTCCTGGAAGAAGCGCAGGCCATGGCGCCGCACCTGCTCGACCACGGCCGCCGGGACGCCGTGCTGCACGATGCGGAAGAAGCCCCAGGATGCGCAGGCGCGGCAGACGGCCGTGACCAGCTCTGCGTCCGGCAGGGACAGATCGATCTCGGGGAAATGCTCACCCCCCTCTTCCTCCTCCTCCTCCTCCTCCTCCTGGCCGTCTGCTCCTGCTGCTTCTGCGCCTTCTTCTTCCTTGTTTCTTCCTCCTCCTCTTCTTCTTCTTCTTCTTCTGTTTTGTTGTTGCAGAGACCTTATTTCTTCCTCGCTCCACATGAAGTCCTCCACTGTCAACCCCTCTTCCAGAAAATTGTCCGCCATATCTGGCACAGGACCTCTCTCCCTGACGAGTGTGTTCACAGTAACTTCGACATATGCTCACATTCCAACGCTAGTAAGAGACATGACACCTTGCAAGCCGGCTGAATGTCCTTATAAAAAAGATTGTTTGATAAAAACCTTACTCGTAGCACATTGAAAACAAGGTGATGTCATCGCAAGGGCTTGCTAAGAGAATATTAAATTGGAGTATGTACCTGAAAGTAACGTTGATTGTTGGGTGACTAGCATTCCTTGCATGTGCACGCGTTGTTATCGTATGCTAGTCTACACATAATTGTGACATGTATACAATTGCACAACCATAATATGAACACATATTCTTCTTTTGTGTCCTCAAGCCTTAAAAGTCACATGTTTGCTCACTATTTTCTCTTTTTTTTAATCTCTCACTATTTGTTGCCAATCTCTCTCTTTTCCTACTCTTTTTCACACATCTCCTCTTTAATTTGTTTATCACATATTTGTTACCTCTCTCTCTCTCTCTCTCTCTCTCTCTCTCTCTCTCTCTCTCTCTCTTTGCAACACCCATCACTTTCTCTCTCCCCTCCTTTCCACCTCTCCCTCCCTCCCTTTGTTTATCTCTCTACTCTGTTTGGGACCCCTCTCTCACACACCATTTTTACACCTCTCTCTCTCTCTCTCTCTCTCTCTCTCTCTCTCTCTCTCTCATGCATAAAAGGATAGACATGCATTAGCATTTAGCTGTATACATACTCATATATGTATGCAATGCCTTCTATGCACCAAACTTGTAAACTTTACCCATACTTACTTTGCATGATAAGTAGCTCTGTGTGATCCTTCGATGTTAGAGTCAAAAATAGCATTGCACTTGATCATAAACAAAAGACATACGAAATGTATATTTTGTATTCTTGAGTGTAAGAAATCACATGCTTGCTCACTATCTTCTCTCTATCTTGAATCTCTCTCACTATTTTTTGCTACTCTCCCTACTCCTTTTTACCCCCCTTCTCTCTTTATGGCTTTTCTCTCATATATTTGTTATCCATTTCTCTCTCACGTATCTTCTCCTCATTTCCTCCCTCCTCCCTTTTTATCTCTCTTCTCTCTCTGCAATCTCTATCTCTTCTTCCCTCCCTGTTATAAAATCTAAGATGCACGCACGACTTTTTTATATACTTAAAATATATATGGAAAATATTATGTTGACACAGAGGGAGAATAGATAAGAGAAAAGAAAGATGTAGAGAGAGAGAGAGAGAGAGAAATTGGCGACAAACTAGGGACTGGAAGATGGGCCAGTCCCCCCCCCTTGTGGAGTTATATTATTGACAAGGAGCAAGCTCCTCCATTACACATAAGCCAGTTCTTACTTGTAGATCTTAGAAACAAGATCACAGTTTCTTGCACGGTATACAACCGGCTAACACTTGCACAACTTGAAAGTTGGCACCTTTTGATCCTTCTTGAGTCTCCTTCTCTCCTACATAATATGTGTAGGGCTCTCCTCTTAGTGCTTGATTTCAATAGAGCTTCCGCAGCACTTGCACCTTCTCTTCTCCTCTTGGAACTTGATTTCGGCAGGGCTTCTGCAGCACTTGCACCTTCTCTTCACCCCTTGGATACATGCAAAGTGATGCTTCTTTCACCCCCTCTCACACCCAAAGAGAGCCTCCTCTTTTATAGGCTTTCAAGAGCTTCTCTTCTTGGAGAGAGAGTTGAGTTGTTCTTCGTGCAAGATGTGGTTATTCCACTCCGCAACACTAATTTCGAGATATCTCTTTGTGCATTGTTTGGATGAAAAAACGTCCAACACAAAAGTTGTAGATCTTGTTGTTTCCGATAACACACACGGCCCGTATTTAGAGATTGTTTGTTTATTGCGATATGTTTTAAAAATGGATTTTCCAAAAAAAATGGCTTTTTAAATGGTACTCTTAACTTTTTGTCCATGTAACCACTTTGAGTCATAGATAAGGAGAGTTCATTAGATTGCCTTGGGCCTCAATCTTAAGATTGAATTCCACACAAAAGCTTGTGTGATTTTAGACCTTAGAAAGAGAAAATCACTTCTCTCCTCACTTCTAGAGGATCATGTCTCTCATCTTTCTTAGTGAGAGAATTCCCTCTCTCGTCTTTCTTAAAGAAAGAAAAGACCTTAAACCTTGACTTGTAGAGGAGAGGATGACCCCAAATGAATGCAATGCTTATTACACACAAGTAAAACATTCCCAGGCATCCCTGGATACACACATAAATACATAACACAATGCTAATGCACTTCCTCTTCTTAGAACTCAATCCATCTTCATTTATGTGTAGCTCCTTGGTTCTTGTGTATACTCTTACACTTGGCAGACACTTCTTTTCCCCTTCATAACTTGTACTTCCTATACCAAATATCCCCGTCACAGTGCTTTGATCACCCCATTAAGTGATACACTAGGAATACTGGTCTCTAAATGGTCTTATGGCCATGCTAGATCATCATCAGCACTTAAAGAAAAGTGAGTCATTAATTTATTGACATGAATTTATTAAATAGAGAATGTGTAATAAGCAATCAATTTAGTGGCATCCCTCTGGCTTCTAAACAGTTGACCTCAACTATAGAGGAGATACATAGTCCTTAAGAAGATCTAGAAAGTCTTGTAGTTCTCTCTCACTCATAAACTAAGCGTCTAATGGGGATAATTCTTAAACTTAACTAGATACTACCGTAATACCTTACCTGACCTTAGAGTATTGTCCTAATGGTGTAAAATTCTTTCAGGCACAAGGAACTCTTCTGTTTCTTCTATATCAGGTAAATCTTCCTTGATTGGTTCCATTAGAGGTTCTCCAATATAGGGACGTAGAAAACTTATATGGAAAGCATTATGAATGTTCCAATGACTTGGTAGATCCAAACAAAAAGTCACATCGTTTATCTTATCTGTGATCTTGAAAGGGCCATAATAGCGATTAGAAAGCTTAACCACTTTACCCTTTTGACATTTCTGCTTCTTGAAGCGAGCCTTCTCAAACTTAAGAAGAACATACTGTCCTTACTTGAGATCTAACTTATGACGATGCTTATCTGCTTCACATTTATGCTTCTCTTGTGTCCTTTGGATAGCAACTTTTACTTGAGTGAAAGTTGTATCAATGTCTCTAACAAACGCATCTGCTGCAAAGATCTTATTCTTCGTAAGAAGAATGGGTGGTAAATGATGCTTACCATAGATGATCTCAAAGGGTGCCTTACCAGTACTAGAGTGCACTGTATTATTGTATGCAAACTCTACTAAAGGCAAATACTTTTCCCATTCTCTTTGATTATCAAAGACATAGGGTTTCAAAAGGTCCAAAACAATAGAATTAGCACTTTCACTCTGCCCATCCATTTGAGGATGATAAGAGGATGAAAACTTTATCTTTGTCCCGAGGTTCTCGAAGAGAGCTTGCCAAAAGAGGCTAGTCATGCAGGGAACTTGATCACTTATAATGGACTTAGGCATGCCATGATGCTTGAAAATATGAGCAATGAATAGCTTAGCCATATGATCGGCTTTGATTGTCTTTCGCATAACTATAAAGTGAGCTTGCTTACTAAATCTATCAATGATAGTCCAGATTGCATCGTTGCCTACTTGTGTGTGAGGAAGCTCCATGATAAAGTCTATGGCTATACTTTCCCAAGGCTCATTGGGAATAGGTTATGGCTTCAGTAGACCGGGTGGTTTATGCTTGTCATACTTTACTTTTTGGCATATCTTGCACTCGTAGACATATCTTTCAATGTCAGCTCTAAGAGTGGGCCAAAAGAAATATCTTTCCAATGCTTGAGTAGTGGGTAGAATACCCCTATGTCTAGCATATGGAGATGCATGTGATTCATCCATTACCTTGTGTCGCAATGGTAATGCTACACAAATTGCTTGATGATGATACAAATAACCATCTCGAATCGAGTAAGGTGTAATCGATTGACCTGAGTTAAGCTGATCCCATATGGTTGAGAAGTCGGAATCAGTTGCATACATTTTGGATAAATCCATGAACTTGTTATGGTAAACAGTTGTGATTGCATTCATTCGAGGTCGCCGTGATAGAGCATCTGCTACACATTCTTAGTTCCAAATGTGTGAAGGATTTGAAAATGAAACATAGATAAGAAATTTACCCAACACATCTGTTTCTTTGAGAGTTTCTTCTGAGTGAGGAAGTATCTTAGACTTTGGTGATTTGTTTAACTAACAAAATCTGCACCAAGTAAATAGTGTTTCCATACTTGAAGAGAGTGTACCACCGCCATAAGCTCTTTCTCATATATGGAGCATGTAGCTCATGGTCCATGAGGCGTCGGCTCTCAAATGCTACTGCATGATGCTCTTGGTTAAGCACAGCTCCAATGCAATCCCCAGAAGCATCGCAGTGAACTTCAAAAGGGTTTTGAAGATCCGGAACTATGAGAACTGGTTCTTGAGTCACAAGAAACTTAATTCTTCCAAAGGCTTGTAGTTGCCCTGATCCCTAGCAAAAAGGCATTTGCTTCTTAGTAAGGTCATGTAGAGGAGATGCAACATACACAAAACCTCGTATGAACCTCCTATAGTATGAACATAGGCCCCCAAGAAACTTCTAACTTCATGTACAGAAGTAGGTGTAGGCCATTCAAAAATGGCTCGAATCTTCTTAAGATCCATTCTCACCAAATTGTGAGAAACAATATGGCCTAAGTAATGAATTTTCGAAAGAAAAAATTCACTCTTCTTAACATTGACATGTAGTCTATGCTTGCGGAGATCTTGAAAAACAATAGATATATGTTTTCTATGCTCTTCTTCAGAGTGTGAAAATATTAGAATGTCATCAAAGAAACACCTGTGAACTTTGAGTGAGGTCTGAAAATTCTCTCCAACATTCGATCGAATGTGGCGGGTGCATTAGTCAAACAAAATGGCATGACTAAGAACTCGTATAGTCCAAATGTCGTATGAAAAGCTTTCTTATGAACATCTTCAGGTGCTATCCGTATCTGGTGATAGCCGCTCTTGAGATCAATGCAACTAAAGATACTAGCCCCTTGCAACTTATCCAAGATATCATCTATCCTTGGGATATGAAAACGATTCTTGATTGTGATCTTGTTCAAAGATCTATAGTCTATGCACATACGGAAAGAATCGTCTTTCTTTTGAACAAGCAAGACTGGAGAGCAGTATGGAGAAGAGCTAGGTTGAACTAACCCTTTTTCCAACAATTCGTTTACTTGTGTTAGGATCTCCTCTTGCTGACTTGCACTTACTTGGTAAGGCGGTTGGTTAAGTAGTGAACTGCCTAGGATAAGATCAATTGTGTGATCTTCTGAGCGCTTAGGAGGTAACTCTCCTGGGAGTGAATCACTAAAACAATCTTCATATTGTTTAACAAAATCATGTCTGGCTTGGTCAATTAAAGAGAGGAGTTCTTTTAAAGTCTGAGACTTAGAAGCATTAGTTGGTATTGTGTGCTCATTAGAGGCACCAAGTGCCCTTGAATCATTAGTTTCTTTTGACTCTCTCACAAAAATCATGTATGCAGAAATAGCTTTCTTCATTTCTTTAGAAATGCTAACATGACTAACCATTGGCACAGCCCAATCTCCAGCATCAGCAATGCATATTATGTTCCGACCCTTGAATTGAAATGCAAGGGTCTTCTTAACAAAATCGAGAAGAGGTCTAATCTTGTAATTCCAAGGCATGCCTAAGATAAACATCACAGTTACCTATGGGTGCAAGTAGAAAAGATTCTTGGTTGCAGTAATCCCCAATTCTAAGATTCAACTTCCCTTGAATAGGAGTAGAATTGATTGTAAGTCCTTCAAATGTCAAATCTGATCCAATTAGTGTCCCCAATCGATCCGGTGGAATTTGTAGCCTTTCAACAGTATCTATTGACACAAAATTATTTGTGGACCTTGGATCAAAGAGTATCAAAACTCGTTGATTGTTGAGTGTCCCCCAACCCTTTAAGAGTTGTCTTTTCTTCTCATTTGAATGAGTGTTAGCTTGCACATCCGAAACAAAATTTGAGGATGGTGGAGGAGGATCTTTAACCACATTTGCTTCCTTCCTTTTGTGAGGAGAATCAGGCTTCATATGCCCTAACTCACCACAAAGAAAGCACCTTCCTTCCTCTTTGTACTTTTGTATCTCATAGGATGAGAGATACTTGCACTTCTTCTTGTTACCCAATATTGGTCATGGGTAAAGGTAGGTCTTCTTTGATTAGTCCTGTCTCTTGGTTGATCATAGAGCTACTCTTGTCTAGCTCTATAAGAACTCATCTCCAACTTTTGAGATGTACTAGGTGTATGCAAACTTTCAGCTATGATGGCAAACTCCATCATGTGAGATAAGATTTCATATGGATACACCTTCATGGTTCTGTGTAAATGAGGGAGTAGGCTAGCTTCAAACTTCCTTTTCTTCTCTTCATCGATGATCTCCATGAAAGGAGTAACCTTGAGAAGAGTAGACCAAAACTTGTCCACATAACTAGTGACCTTTTCATTCTCTTTCTGGCCTAGCCAATCCCACTCCTTCTTAACATCATTCTCAAAATCAGGAGGCAAGAATTGAGCATAAAATTTCTTCTTGAACTTTTCCCAAGTCATAGGTTTCCTTCCCTCCAAAATGAGAGTCAACCACCAATTGCTAGCGGTGTCTTTCAAGTGCATACTTACATGCCTTAGCTTGGACTTTTCTGAGGAATTACCATCAGAAAAATCAACTTCAAATTGCCTGACAAAGGCTAACGCCTTAGCAGGATCTCTCTTACTGGAGTAAGAGTCAAACTTTATGTCCTTATCCCTAGACTTGAAATTCTTAGTATTCTTAAGCTTGCTCCTGTTATGGTCCCTCTTTGTCCGTTTGTGGATTGCACAGGACTTAGAACCAAGAGAGTAGAAACTAGAAGATGAGGAGGAGGAACTTGAGTAATCAGGGGAGTAGCTGGTTGTTGAGGGAGATGACTCTCTCCGTATCCGCCTCACTCGAGGTGAGGTCTTTTTACTCTTCTTGACACGAGAAACCTTCTTCCTTCTAGGAAGCTTCTCAGCAATTAGATGCTTTGCATCTTCACTATCAATTGGTGCAATGGTGTTTCCTCCAGTATCACTATCTTTTGGAGGATTCGGTCCTTCATAAGTAGCTTCTTCCCTTGCCCTTAAGCTGTCAATCAATTGACATACTTCGGGAATCTCCAACAAGCTACGATACTCTGTCAATTGAGCATGTAATTGCTCACTTGTAAGTGCTTCATCAATTGCCATCTTTACCTTCTTCTTGCAAGGATCACCTTTACTTTGAGAAAAGCAAAGAGACCTGGTCTAATACCACTGTTATAAAATCCGAGATACACGCTCGACTTTCTTATATACTTAAAAATATATATGGTGAATATTATGTTGGCACAGAGGGAGAATAGATAAGAGAAAAGAAAGATGTAGAGAGAGAGGTAGAGAAATTGGCGACACACTAGGGACTGGTGGAAGATGGGCCAGTCCCCCCCCCCTTGTGGAGTTATATTATTGACAAGGAGCAAGCTTCTCCGTTACACATAAGCTAGTTCTTACTTGTAGAACTTGGAAACAAGATTACAGTTCCTTGCACGGTATACGACCTGCACAACTTGGAAGTTTGCACCTTTTGATCCTTCTTGAGTGTCCTTCTCTCCTACATAATATGTGTAGGGCTCTCCTCTTGGCGCTTGATTTCAATAGAGCTTCCGCAGCACTTGCACCTTCTCTTCTCCTCTTGGAACTTGATTTCAGTAGGGCTTCCGCAGCACTTGCACCTTCTCTTCTCCTCATGGAACTTGATTTTAGCAGGGCTTCCGTAGCACTTGATTTCAGCAGGGCTTCCGCAGCACTTGCACCTTCTCTTCACCCCTTGGATACATGCAAAATGATGCTTCCTTCACCCCCTCTCACACCCAAAGAGAGCCTCCTCTTTTATAGGCTTTCAAGAGCTTCTCTTCTTGGAGAGAGAGTTGAGTTGTTCTTCATACAAGATGTGGTTGTTCCACTCCACAGCACCAATTTTGAGATATCTCTTTGTGCGTTGTTTGGATGAAAAAACGTCCAACACAAAATTTGTAGATCTCGCTCTTTCCGATACCGATGCAGCCCGTTTTTAGAGAGCGTTTTTTTATTGCAAGATATTTTTAAAATGGATTTTTTATAAAAATAGCTTTTTAAATTGTACTCTTAACTTGTGGTCCATGCAACCACTTTGAGTCATAGATAAGGAGAGTTCATTAGATTGCCTTGGGCCTCAATCTTAAGATTGAATTCCACACAAAAGCTTGTGTGATTTTAGACCTTAGAAAGAGAAAATCACTTTTCTCCTCACTTCTAGAGGATCACGTCTCTCCTCTTTCTTAGTGAGAGAATTCCCTCTCTCGTCTTTCTTAATGAAAGAAAATACCTTAAACCTTGACTTGCAGGGGAGAGGATGACCCCAAATGAATGCAATGCTCATTACACACAAGTAAAACATTCCCAGGTGTCCCTGGATGCACACATAAATACATAACATAATTTCTAATGCACTTCCTCTTCTTAGAACTCAACCCATCTTCATTTATGTGTAACTCCTTGGTTCTTGTGTACACTCTTATACTTGGCAAACACTTCTTTCCCCCTTCATAACTTGTACTTCCTATACTAGATATCCCCGTCATAGTGCTTTGATCACCCCATTAAGTGATACACTAGGAATACTGGTCTCTAAATGGTCTCATGGCCATGCTAGATCATCATCAGCACTTAAAGAAAAGTGAGTCATTAATTTATTGACATGAATTTATTAAATAGAGAATGCGTAATAAGCAATCAATTTAGTGACACTCCCCCCTTTTCACCTCTCCCTCCCTCCCATTTTTTATCCCTCTCCTCTACTTGCAACCCCTATGTCTCACCCCTTTTACACCTCTCCCCTCTCTTTTCACACACGTGTGCACTCACTCACTCTCTCCCTTCCTCTCTTTGGTATATACATGTATAAAAGGCTAGACATGCATTTGTATTTATATGTACAAAGACTTATATATATGTGCAATGACCATGCACCAAACTTGTAAACTTGTATACATACTTGCTTTGCATAACAGTTAGATGTAGCTCTATATGATCCTTGGATGTTACAATTAGAAACAAGATTGCTATGTTGGAATGAACCATAAATGAAAGATACATGAAATACACTACAAAGTCTAAGTGTATCCAAGCATTACAAACAAACTCTTAGTAGTATTAATTATACACACATGTGAAGTAGAGCTCAAAACCAAAGTTTGTTCTAGAAACTGTGCTAATAACTTTGCACCACAAAGTTAAGTATCCAGAAACCATGAAGCATTATCCTTGATTGCGCGTATGCATTTGTATCCAAATGTTACAAAAAGGGCTGCAATGTGAATAAAAAAATAAAAAATTTCCCATGGTGCCTAACCAAAATGAAGCTTTCTTTTCCTTGAGGAATCACTGGAAAAATTCTATTCTCCAACACAGTATGGTTAGGTGAAGCAAGTCCGTCACCACTCTTTGTCTTGGCAATGGTACATGGGACATGATAATCTTTCCTCTCTTTCTTGCACATAAAATTTTAGAAAGCCACAATGTAAACGTAACTACATCTAATAATTGACAAAGACCACTTAACTTTAGAATAACAATACTTGGCCTGACATATGCAAACCACTTGGTAGGCATTGTCATAGCTTGATGTAGCATCACAGAGCAATCAAGGTCTTTAAATTCATACGTCAACTACCCCCTTGGTATTCTATCAGTGTGAGATCGTCAAAATCTCTTATTCTATTCAACTTTACCCATATGCACTTGAAACACTAAGTATATCCACAATGCACCACCTTAATAAAAACTGGGAGTAAAATTCAATATATCATCATATAAATGTTCAATGACCCTTGCAATCATTCTTCTTATAATATCATGTGTTGTTACTACGCACAAGATACACTACAATTCCTTCTAATACTCAGAAGCCAGATAATAGCCCCAACTTGGAGTAGGCATCTGCAAAAGTCGAGTAAACACTTAAATATAGTGTTGAATATGGCATAAAGGCCATTTCACATATGTGTCAAGTAGGGACCACAAAGCTGTCAAATTTCAATAAATATATCTATGCAAAAAAGTAAGCATATCATTCCAATCTCCAAAAAATACATCTCTGTATGCATCTCTACAAAAAAGCAATACACATTATTGCATCTTTTGAAGTACATCCTTGTATACAATATTCATCATGACATTCACAACGCTTCCATTTTCATAGCAAGACTCTCATACTACATGAGGATTTCACATTTGAAAATGCAATATACAAATGTCCATGTGTAAATAGCAATGTCTTTAAGTAAAGACCAACAATAGACAAACCATGGTCTTGTGACTTATTGAAGCCATTGCAAATGCCAATCGAATAGGAAATTGCCTTCACCTCATAATAAATGAAACTTGTAAAGTGCTAGGAATAAAAGTGATCTTAGGAATGAAAACTTGTTCCCCTACATTTGTTCTTGTTATTATCTTAGCATCTATCGCCTTTTTATTGAATGCCTTACATATCAATCGTATACCATTACACAGACATTTTCCTAAATTTAAGGTTTTAAGTAGAATAATAGGTGCATTTATCTTTAACAGTAATAGATGGGGAGGAAATCCACCTCCAAGATCTAGGGTATTTAAATACTCTACAGAGTACAAAAATTAGCTATTATCCATCTCTACAATCGAATCTGTATTATAATATTTTATAACCTCTCCTAGCATGAATTACAATGCATGATGACTCAAAGAAGCCACTTTTGTATTCTGTGCTATAAGTACAACATGCTTGTTGAAATATGCTCCAAAGTCTCTCATTGTGGACACTTGATGACCAGGAAATCAATGCAAATAAAGGCACAAAAATGTGCTCACATGGAAACAACTTTTTGTAAATTGATACTTTGCAAATGTACCCCTTTGTCAAAAATCAAATATGAAGCAATGTAAAATGTGTAGTCCAAAAGAAACACACTATAAAATATTCCTAGGAAAAGGAAAGGCCAAACACCTTCATCTCATTCCAAAAATTGAAAGGTCCTTAGACCTTAGTCCATGTATGCAAATTTGAATTTTATAATTCAAGAAAGGAAAAGGGTGGTTGCAGCTGTGGGATTTGGGGAGGTGGGAGGTTGAGGTGGTTACACCCTCTCTCTTCCTTTATCTTCTCCTCTCACGGTTCATTTCTCCCTCTCTCATTTTGGCACAACACTTGCCTTCTTGTTCTTGTTTCCCTTTCTTGTGCTTTCATTGCAAGATCTCATGGAGAGTGAGGAAGAGGAAGAGGGTGAGGATGGAAGACTTTCTCTCAATTTCTTGTGTGCCTATCTCTTATGTGTTTGGAGAGCACGGTTCTTGGTGAGAAGGAGAGTTTTCTTGCAGGTTTTCATGGCCAGCAATGTATTTGCAGCCTCTACCTAGCCTGTTTGTGGTTCTCATGGTGTCGTGGCAGGGTGGTCTTCATTTGATGCACTGGCCGGGAAAAGAGGTGGCTACAAAATCTGCAAGTGAAAGGGTTTGCAGTCTCATTTCTTAAGTTATGGTGTTTTCAAATTTGATAGAGCTTATGGATTGAAAGAGACTAGAAGAGAAAGGGTCATTCAAGGATGCTTGTGCTCAAAATGAGAAAAGGTCTGAAACAATGCTTGGAGATGGTGGGAAGATCAAGAAGTGTTGCAATTTTTATGGTTGAGCATCATTAATCCATCCGTCCATCAACCATTTGGCACCACACAAGCCTCACCATAATACTTACCTCCTTCTGCTTCCTTCCTAAGCACCACCCCTGCTGCTACTATGGGGGTGTCTTAGCACCCTCTATGAGCTTGGGGGCTGATTTCATGCCAGGCTGTGGAAAAGCGAAGGCTTTTTCTATCTCCTTCGTCATCTTCCTGCGTGTGCTCTCTTGCTACGGCGTTATGCAGGACTCTCCGAGGAGCTGGAACAAAGGATTAGACATAAACGTGGAGGCCTTAAATCTGGTGCTGCCGTCGAGCAGTTTGGTGGAGGAGAGGTCAAGGTCAAAGCAACAGGGAGGGAAGATCCATAGGAAAAAGCACCTCGGCCATGGCCGAAATGCACAATGAGAGCCAGGTCGCGACGCCATAATTGACGAGCTACTTCAGGCCCGATTTTGTGTGTGGGAAGGATGGGGTAATGTACTGGTGCAGCTCTACAGATGCCACGCTTCTGCGACTTTGAGAGCAAAGAGATGGGGGAGAAGCATGTACTCATGCTTGATAAATTCCCAGGTCCTTGTTGGAATCCTTTGAGAATGCCACAGAGGTGCAGAGAAAAGCAGCGCGCAGTCGAAATCATTATCTTCCCCTCCTCTTATCTCCACGCGGCAGTTACATGCCTATCCTTTATCCACCTTAAGAAAACCATTTAAAAAAAATTTAGGCCTTGATTATTCTACTTTTAGATAAATACCTTGTTTGGGGGTTCATATGCTTATCTTCATCTTACCCTTAATTCAACCTTCTTTTACCAAGACCGTCATCCATTACACACATTGAATCTCCTTAAGTTTTCTTTTGGTTAATTTTTGTTTTTTGTTTTTCATAAGACTTACCTTCCTTTTCTTTCTACAATATATTTTTCCGGGTGGAGTGCGTAATTGCCATATCTTTTGTGAGGGATGCTGGATGGTTATATCTTTTTGGGTTTTAATGAGCTTCATGGCGTGGTTGTGTTTCAACCTATCTCGGGTGTGATGTTAACTTTGTGTGCAAGTTGATTAAGAGCCCTATGTTTTGTGTGCTCGGTGAAATTTTCTTGTGGAGTGTTTGTTACCTAGGCTCCCCGTCCTAGTTATGTGTGTATTTTTGTGTGCTTTTTCCTTTCCTATCCCATGGCAATTTTGAGATCCAATTCAAAGAAGATTGAAGAAAAGAAATGAAGATTGAAGATTGAAGATGAAGTTTGTCAAAGAGCTGATTGTGGTTCTTCTTCAAGTTTGTTCGCGGGGACGCTTCACACTTAAGTGTGGGAGGAATGATGACCAGGAAATCAGTGCAAATAAAGGCACAAAAATGTGCTCACATGGAAACAACTTTTTGTAAATTGATACTTTGCAAATGTACCCCTTTGTCAAAAATCAAATATGAAGCAATGTAAAATGTGTAGTCCAAAAGAGACACACTATAAAATATTCCTAGGAAAAGGAAAGGCCAAACCCCTTCGTCTCATTCCAAAAATTGAAAGGTCCTTAGACCTTAGTCCATGTATGCAAATTTGAATTTTATAATTCAAGAAAGGAAAAGGGTGGTTGCAGCCGTGGGATTTGGGGAGGTGGGAGGTTGAGGTGGTTACACCCTCTCTCTTCCTTTATCTTCTCCTCTCACGGTTCATTTCTCCCTCTCTCATTTTGGCACAACACTTGCCTTCTTGTTCTTGTTTCCCTCTCTTGTGCTTTCATTGCAAGATCTCATGGAGAGTGAGGAAGAGGAAGAGGGTGAGGATGGAAGACTTTCTCTCAATTTCTTGTGTGCCTATCTCTTATGTGTTTGGAGAGCATGGTTCTTGGTGAGAAGGAGAGTTTTCTTGCAGGTTTTCATGGCCAGCAATGTATTTGCAGCCTCTACCTAGCCTGTTTGTGGTTCTCATGGTGTCGTGGCAGGGTGCTCTTCAACACTTCACTATAGCTACTATCAACCAAGGTTTCGATAAAGTATCCATTTAATGCCATGTTAGATGGAATATGTAACTTATCACAATTCTCTATAATACCCACTCCATCCCTTATCCCTTGAATCCAACTAATAAATCCATTATCCATTATATCACCAACGGTTGATATTTTCACATTCCCAAACAACCTTAGCACCTCAATACACTGCCATAAATGAGAGTAATATAGTGCAGCATTAATAATATCTTCATGAGAGCCCTTCATCACAACAGGTAGGATCTGTCTAAAATCACCTCTAAGTAAAGTGACATTTCCACCAAATGGTTTATCATAACTCATAATATCCCTTAAAGTTTTGTCAACTACTTCAAATGCATACATGTGCATCGTGGGAGCCTCATACCACAAAATAAGACTCGACTGCCATCTCAATAGTTGAGCAGGATTGCTTTGAATAGGAATATTACAAGTGGATCAATTACCTAGATCCAATGGAATTTTAGACCTAGAGTGAGCAGTATGACCATCTTGTAGAAGCAAAGCAGCACTGCTAGATGATGATGTTCCTAATGCTATATGACAATCACTGCATAGTCTAGCAAGCAAACACTTATAAAGAAATGTCTTTCCAAACCCATCAGGGTCATCTTTAAAAAAATACATCCCTAGAGTTTGCACTAATAGCATCAATAACTACATTATATGCAACTCTCTATCCATCATTCAACATTGCCTCCATAGAAACTCTATGTTGCTCAAGTATATCATATGCATACTCGTCACTACAAGATATAGGCCTTATACCGACGTTTAAAGCGACGAAAATACAAACAACAAAATTTGCCCCCGTCGTCGCAAAAAGCATCGTTATTAACGACGCCATAGAAATGTAACACTGATAGCGACGCCAATAGCGACGTTTTGCGACGCCAATAGCGACACGAGCAGTAAAATTTGCAACGCTAATAGCGACGGTAACAGGGATAAAAAAAATTTTGTGGCAGGGCAGTGCACTGTGTGCTTTATAAGAGCCATACAAAATAGTTTCTGCACTACTGTGTACAAAGCGATTGCAAACAAAAAGAATGTATACTGAAATCATAAAACTGATACATGAAATAAATACATGATCGCATAAAAGTGATTCGTACAATCATGACAGGATATCACTAATACATAGAAAATGTCTACATAGATCAGGCGACTCAAAAATAAAGGTGTGTGAGCTCCAAGGATCCAAGGGCAAGCTACAAATCCTCGTCCCCCGAAAGCTCGTCCCGCCGCAAAGGAGCATCGAACGGACTCTGCAGAAAAAGAAACAACACATAAATCCACCATATAATAATGCATTCATATATCTCATGGTAACTACGGACAAGAAAGATGAGCGACTTACAGGGCCGCCGCGTTTATACAATCGGTCAATCAATGCAGTGAGACCGTGCCTCTCTGCATATCGAGTCTCAAGGCCAGTCAGATTGCGATTTGTAATGGAGTGCTGCAAAGAAAACAAAATGCTAACTGTTAGAAACATGATTGTCAGTACAAAGAATATTTATAAAAAAACAAACAAGCAAAACAAAAGAAAAACTTACAAAGTCCTCCAAATATGTCCTGTGGCCGCCACTCCCAAGATGATGGACCACTCTAGCCTCGAGTCGTGCCCTTGCCGCCTCGTGCTGCTGACTCCAACGTCTTGGAGAATCTGTAGCCTCCTCCCTCAGTCGGCGCCAGTCGTCTGCATCTAACCACTCGGGCTTTGTAGCCCCACTCTTGATTGCCTTGCATGTGTTGGATCGTCTATGTGATATGTATGCACACATGCAATCCATCATCCAGCCCGTAGAGAATCTATCTACTGGGCTGGCATCGGAAACTCCTCGTGCAAGGATGCTACTATGTAGTCCTTGCTCCCCTCCGGTATGTTCTTCCAATGATCCAAGACGTTGTGCCGAAAAACTTATTGGCACAACTCTCTCATGCGAGCCATCACCCTCCTCCCCTCATCATTCATGATGATGGCTCATGACCTACTATCGACCAGATATCCATAACCCCTAGGAGTCTGCCTAAGATGGGTCCTCTCCTATTTGCGTCCACGCTCCTGGGCATATCCTGTTGAGATATCGAGCTTCACTTGTGATACGCCAGGGTGACCGTTGTGTATTTATGTCACCGACTTGTCAGTTGCAGACGCGGTTGGTACACTGCCCATGAATAATGGCTAGATGACAGCTATCCTTATCTACTCTAGTTCGTGGCTCAGTTAGTATGCCACCTTAGTTAGTTGAGTTTGGTTTGAGACCCATATCTAGGGTTCTTCTATTTCTTTGTACTTGAGTTCTTTTGGCTTACACAACTAAGAAGAGGAAAACTATTTTCAGCCTCCACCCTTGTGTGTATTCCCCCATTGTGCAAGCAAGAAAGCTACAAGTGAGACTCCTTCCTTCTCTCCCACAATCTTGACATGGTATCAGAGCCTTGTTCGTGGTAAGGAGCTCAAGAAAGCAAGCCAAGCTCACGGTGTTCTGGTAAGAGGAGCAGTGTTGCTTTCATTTTCTATTTTGGGAGCAGATCTCTGCAGGCAGCACAGCCGGAAAGTGCAGGAGTGCATTGTCTTAGGTTGAGACGCCCTTCGCGGTGAAGCAAGAGGGCAGTATATGCTGCGGGCAAGGGCTTTAGCCCTTGGCGACCTTGTTTTTTTTATTTGAGGCCATTTCGGGGCCTGTTTTGGAGGCGGAAGTTTTCTGCACGCACTCAGGAAAAGACCCAGTTTTATGCTGTGCAGCCACTGTTCTACAGGTCGGTGAATAGTTACTGTAAAAATTGCATTGTATGCTTGTGCGCAGAGACATTGGGAGTTACAGAATCATCCCTGTTGCCTGTTGATGCAAAATCGTCACTAGGAAGTGACTGTGTGGTCAAATACCACTTTCGCCAGTTTTGCAGATTTTCCCTTGTGAGGGTGAAGCTGTGGTTTTTGCAGTGACAGAATTTTTTGCAGTCTTCTGTAATGGCATCTGATTCTCTTTCACAGATTGTCACTGAAAAGCTTGACAAGAACAACTTCCAAGCATGGAAGTTTAGAATGATGAATTTCCTTATGGGAAAAGGATATTGGGAATTTGTTGCAGGAAATGAAGAAGAACCAGTTCTTCCTGATGTTCCCAATCAACAGCAAATGCAGGCATTTAAAGCATGGCATGAGAGAGCCAGGAAAGTTATGTATTGGCTGTCTATCAGCATTTCAGACTCTATGATTGTGCATATTCAGGATGCAAGTACGCCAAAGGAGGCATGGGATACTTTGTCAAAAATGTATAGCACAAATACGCAAGCCAGGAAAATGCAGCTCAAGCAAGAGTTGCATAACGTGCAAAGAGAAAATATGAGCATCAATGACTACCACATGAAGGTGAAGAAGATTGCAGATGCACTTGCTTCCATTGGGTCGCTAGTGGAAGATGATGATTTAGTTTCTGTGACCTTGAATGGTCTAGGAAAGGATTATGCGCAGTTTCGGACATCCATTTCCGTCCGTGAAAGATTTCCTGATTTTGAGGAGTTGATTGCTCTTCTAATTTCTGAGGAGCAGAGAAATGGTGGTGCATCTTCTTCAGGAGGAACTTCAAAAGAAGCTGTCTTCTACTCAAATGCTGGAAGAGGTAGAGGCAGAGGTAGAGGAGGCCGATTTGGAGGCCGTGATAGAAATCAGAATATGCAGCAAACTCAAGAAAACCAGTCCTTTGGAGGAGGACGTGGTAACTCTAGAGGCAGGGGGAGCCAAAGAGGTCGTGGTGGATGGCAAAGAGGCCAAAATGCAAACAGTAATGTTGAATGCTACTACTGTAGTAAAATGGGTCATATGGCTAAAGACTGCTATAAAAAGCAGAATGACATCATGAATGGAAAACTGCAACAAGGGAATTATGCATCTTCTAGTAGACAGGGTGATGACAGAAATGAGCACTTGTTTATGGTGCAGCACATGAACAATTCTGTGACAAGTACAGAAGAAAGCAATGATGTATGGTATGTTGACTCAGGTGCATCAAACCACATGACAGGTCATGCAGAATGGATGGAGGATCCAAGAAAAATGGAAAAACCAGGATTTGTGGAGAATGGTGATGATACTGCACATCCTATTGTGCAGATTGGAAAAATTCCTTTGTCTATGCAGGATGGGAAAAAGAAATACCTGTCCGATGTATTTCATGTCCTGAATATCACCAAGAATCTGGTTTCTGTCGATCAAATGGTTGAGCAGGGCTTGCAGGTCAGATTTAATCCTCATGGATGCTTTGTTGAGGATATGAAAAATAAAGGTCGCTTGATAGCAAAAGGAAAGAAGAAGGGCAGAATGTTTACATTGGATGCAGACGTGTCTGAATTGAGTGCAGCAATGTTTGCACATGGGACCGGTGTAGTTGCAGATATTGATATCTGGCATAAACGCATTGGTCATGTTAATGTACAGCGACTTAAATCAATGCAGGCCCAAAATATTGTTGCAGGTTTGCCTAAATTCAAGGTTGCAGAAATGCATAAGGTATGTGAAGCCTGTCAGTTTGGAAAACAGGCAAGGAAACCATTTCCTAGACATGTTCAAGAGAGTGAGAAGCCATTGGAATTGATCCACTCTGATGTGTGGACTACTAAAGCTGCATCTCTAGGAGGCTGTCATTATTTTGTTACTTTTATTGATGACTATAGCAGAAAAGTTTGGGTGTATTTTATGAAAAAGAAAAGTGAAGTTTTTGGGCATTTCAAAACTCTTAAAGCTATGGTTGAAAAAGAAACAGGTCTGCAAATAAAATGCCTAAGGTCAGATGGAGGGGGAGAGTACCTCTCAAATGAGTTTGCAAGGTTCCTGCAGGAGCATGGCATAAAGCAGCAATATTCATGCAGTCATACTCCACAAGAAAATGGAATTGCAGAAAGGAAAAATAGGCATATTGGAGAGGTATCTCGTGCCATGCTCAATGAAAAAGACCTACCAGATTTTTATTGGGCTGAAGCAGTTGCTACAGTAGTCTACATAATGAACAGGACTCCCACTGCAGCAATACATGGGGTGACTCCAGAGGAGAGGTATACTGGTAGGAAACCAGATATTTCTCATTTGAAAATTTTTGGTTGCATTGCCTATGTACATGTGCCAGATGAGTTGAGATCTAAGTTGGATCCAAAAGCTGAGAAGTGCATCTTTATTGGTTACTCTCTGCAGCAAAAAGGGTATAGATGCTATAATCCTTCTACTCGTAAGTTTACAGTGAGCAAAGATGTTGTTTTTGATGAGATGAGTAGTTGGTATAAACCAGTAAATGTGATTGATGATGTAGATGCACAAAATGGTAATGCTGCACAGAATTCACAGCAGCAGTCACAAAATATTAGTGGACCTGGAGCATCCTCTAGCAGTGGTTCACATTCTTCACCATGGACAGGTAGATTGAGATCAGGAGAATCTTCTCAAAGTAATGCAGATAGTGGTATGCAGGTATCACGAAAAGGAAAAGAGAAGGTTGATCAGCCCATGGTTGATGTGAATGCAGGTCACTCTTATGTGGATGGTGAATCCAGTGGCTCAGAACAGAGCATTGATGATGAGTTGGGTATTCCTTCTATTGTTACACCTAGAGTAAGGAAGACTAGGGATGTTTTGAGAGCACCTGGGAGTGAACCTACTTTGCGCAGGTCTACGAGAGCTAGGTATCCTGTGGATAGGCTGAAATATGATGGATTTACAGCCATTCACTATGCATATATGGTCAAAGTGATACAGGAACCAGAACCCACATCTTTTGAGCAAGCCATGGGAAAAGAAAAATGGGAGAAAGCCATGGATGAAGAAATGGATGCCTTGCAAATGCTACATGGGAATTGGTACCTTTGCCTAAAGGTAAAAATGCAATTGGCTGTAAGTGGGTTTATAAGGTGAAGCACAATGCAGATGGTTCTGTGAACAGATACAAGGCAAGATTAGTAGTCAAGGGGTATGCACAAACATATGGCATTGACTATGAAGAAACATTCAGTCCGGTTGCAAGGATGGCAACCGTAAGAGCAGTCATTGCTATGGCTGCATCAAAGGGATGGTCTTTACATCAGATGGATGTAAAGAATGCCTTCTTGCATGGTGATTTGCAAGAAGAGGTATATATGGAGCAGCCACCAGCTTATGTGCATGCTGTTCATCCTGAGTTTGTTTGCAGGTTGAAGAAAGCCTTGTATGGCTTGAAGCAAGCACCTACAGCATGGTCTGACAAGATAGGACAGTATCTTGTCACTATTGGCTTTCAGATTTCCAAGGCAGATTTCTCACTTTATGTGAGGAAAACAGAGAAAGGTATTATGCTACTTGTCATTTATGTTGATGATTTGATTATGACAGGTGACAGTGATGAAGATATCCTTCATGTGAAAATGCTATTGAAGCAAAAGTTTGAGATGAAGGATTTGGGAGAGCTGCGTTATTTCTTGGGCATTGAGGTGATTAGATCACCAAGTGGGATACAGCTCTTGCAGAGGCAGTATGGATTGGACATACTGTCCAAATATGGGATGACAGGCTGTAAGTCTATTTCAGTTCCTTTGGAGCAGAATGTGAAGCTGAGCACAGATGCAGGTGAGCTTCTAGAAGACCCTACTATGTACAGACGCATAGTAGGAAGTTTGATTTATATGACTATTACCAGGCCAGATTTGAGCTATGCTGTTGGATTGGTAAGTCAGTTTATGCAGGCTCCAAGGAAACCACATTTGGATGCGGCTAGACGCATACTCAGGTATGTGAAGTCCACATTGCAGTATGGACTATTTTATGAGATTGGGGTTCAGATACAGTTGCATGGATACACTGATGCTGATTGGGCTGGTAGTATTTCTAATAGACGATCTACCAGTGGATATGTGTTCTCTTTTGGGAGTGCTGCAGTCACTTGGAGCAGCAAGAAACAACCTACAGTTGCCTTGTCGAGCACAAAGGCTGAGTACAGGGGTGCAGCAATGGCTGCATGTGAGGTAGCTTGGTTGCATAAGCTACTTTATGATATGCATCAGTCTACAGATGGGCCAGTTGTCATTTATTGTGACAACATGAGTAGTATACACTTGGCAAATAACCCAGTCTATCATGCTAGAACAAAGCACATTGAGGTGCATTATCACTATGTGCGAGAGAGGGTTTTACTAGGTCTTATTGATCTAGTTTATGTCAGCACAGAGGATCAGGTAGCTGACATATTCACGAAGGCATTGGGCACAGAGAAGCTGTGCAAGTTCAGAGACCTGCTTGGTGTGCAGGAATTGGGATTGAGCTCGAGGGGGAGTGTTGAGATATCGAGCTTCACTTGTGATACGCCAGGGTGACCGTTGTGTATTTATGTCACCGACTTGTCAGTTACAGACGCGGTTGGTACACCGCCCATGAATAATAGCTAGATGACAGCTATCCTTATCTACTCTAGTTCGTGGCTCAGTTAGTATGCCACCTTAGTTAGTTGAGTTTGGTTTGAGACCCATATCTAGGGTTCTTCTATTTCTTTGTACTTGAGTTCTTTTGGCTTACACAACTAAGAAGAGGAAAACTGTTTTGAGCCTCCACCCTTGTGTGTATTCCCCCATTGTGCAAGCAAGAAAGCTACAAGTGAGACTCCTTCCTTCTCTCCCACAATCTTGACATATCCAAGAGACCCCTCTGCCTCCAGTATACCGACAGGGGTAATCTCTCTCGGAGTGGCACCCAAAGGGGTGCCACCTGCTGACGGCTGCGCAAAAGTCGGAGTAACTGGAGTAGGCGTCCCCACAGGTGTGACAAATCCTGGAGGTGACGCAACTCCAGTTGAACGACGAGACGGAGACACCACATCCGTGTCTCCATAGCAGCATCCCCTTGATCCCGATGCACTCCCTCCCTCTGGCCCTAGTCGTGAGCGTCGAGATCGTCTACTCGAAGCCGAAGCATCCGATCGCACTGAAGCAGATCTAGCAGAGTGCCCTGACGAAGAACGAGATAGCTCCTAGTCTGCCATCTCTCTGAATCTGGCGATCTGGTCTGGAGACATGTATGCGAAGATGTCCTGTAACTCCTCATCGCTCATCCCTCGACTCATCCTGAAAATGTCACCTACACAGACAAAAAATGATGTTAGAATAATCAATTTAAATCATACAAAGCACAGCAATATAAATCATTTAAAAAAAATATAACTTAAAATGCATATCTTATGTACCTTTATAAGAGATTGGTCAACGAATTGAGTAAGCGGATGCTCCAAGTATGAAGTATCCTATGGTCCCATGTTAATCTCCTGACACAACTCCGCATACACTGGAAGGTCGATAGACATGTCACCACAAAAGAATGAGTCCGCCTCGTTCTCAAAAAATTCTTGGACTCCTGTATTTCCATCATTGTTAGCCGATGCTGGCTTCAAGCTTTCGACGGCCTCCACCCCTTGCAATATCGACCCCTCTATTTGCATATTATCTTCATTTATGCTCGGAACATCGCTTTGATCATATACTCTCGCACTTCGCGGAGTTGAAGGTATAACATACCACCATCGAGGTTGTCGGGGGTTTGGATAGAAGATTACCTGTTTACAAACACGTATAAGAGAGTTCAAACCATTGTGACATAAACCATGTCGTAATACAATTAGCAAGCAAATGACTCCATGGACCTGTTCCCAATGGGCCGGCAACACAAATGTGTCACACAAATTTGTCCATTTTTTTTCGAAATCTATTTCGAGAAATCCAGATGGACCTCGTCGAACTGTTGCTCCAGCTCCTCCAAGTACCACTTTGAACCACTGCATATCGAATAGTATCATGGAGAAGCTAAGGTAATCCACCGTAATAATACTTTGCAAGTTCCCAAAATACTCCATCTCATCCACAACCGTGTTTGGATCCGTTGCTCGTCGCCGGCTCTCTTTCTCGAACCTTGCCATGACACCACAATCCATTGTGGAGCGCATTTTGTCAATACGCTCCACGCGAAAATGCCGTCCGCGCGACCACGATGCACTATATATTTTGTATTGTACATTGAAACTCTCAAATTAGATGTCGCATATAGAATTTAGATACGATAGATTCTAAACCCCTCATCACCTTTGGACTACATCCCCTCGAGAATTCCCACTCCTCCATTGAGACCTCTGTCCCTTCGCGAGATGTTGCGGTCAAGGCTCCATGCAACCATCGCGTTGACATAAACCACGGCATCTCCTCCATGCCTTCGGGATATCGAATCGGTCGATGATGCGTACTACGTCGAAATTCAGCTCGCGCTTCCTCTCGATCTTGCCTTGCAATCTGGTACTTGGCGAGCCACGCCTCCATGGAGGCATGGTGCAACATACAAAAGCGATTCACCTTCTCTTCCATTCAGGCATCCATTCTTTTTTCTACCCCATTTCCAACCACCACATCTCCAGTCAGTCTATCATCGTCCTTCAGCGAGACCATAGCATTTCATTGTCTAGTTCCACCGTTGGTAGCCATTGTGACATATGCACTAGCGCCTCAAACACCAACCAACCTTCGGCCATGCTACCTTCTGGCCGAGCTCGTTGTCGCACAAAGCCTTTCAGGGTTTTCATGAAGTGCTCCAGGAAGAACATCCATCGCGTATGGAGGTCCAGCAATCTCCACTTTGTCCACAAGATGCACAAGAAGGTGGATTTGTATCGTAAGCATGCTGGTAGGTAGGTATTTCTCAAAGAGATAGACCGTCTCCACTGCTCCCTGCCTTGCGGATTCAATAGAGGACGTCTTAATCTCTTTCTGTGAGATCCATTATACCAAAGTCGACAACTTGTAAATGGCCCCGCAAATTTCTGGAGTAAGGCATCCTACGATCGCGATCGGTAGTACAAACTACCACAAATGAGAAAGCATTATGAATAATGGCCACATTCCAAATAGCAAAATGCCCATGCTAATTACAATCCATTTATAGCACAAACCTGACATATCTTATGCCAATCATGGGATTTTAGCCCCGACAATTGGTCGTCTTTAGAAAATGTGGACCTGAGAGAACGCATCATACCTGTTGGAGTGCGAATAGACTTGATTACTTGCTTCACAATGCGCTCTTCTTTAGTGGACAAAACCCAAGGAGCATGAGGAAGCTGCACGCGACCATCAGCACGCGACCATCAGCACTCGACTGCGGCCAAAGCGCCTCCATCTTACCTACCTCCTTCAAATCCATTCGTGCCCCTATAGTGTCTCTCTTTCCTATGATGTGGTCCCATAGCAAGCTGCCCACATTCTTGAAAATATGCATGGGATCCAACAAGTGGTTGACCTGTAAGTGGGTCCAATATGGCAACTCGTAGGAAACTGAGAACCACCGCATTCCATTTGGATGTGATTCCGCATGGACCATTTTCAGCTCGTACCAGCTTGCAGAGTTCATACATGTTGGAGGTCATCCAAGGAAGCCTTCCCTGAGTTCATGATCCTCCGGCAAGAAAGCAGTGTGTCGTTGATATACCATCTTCTTCATGGTTCGTGACCTTTGGGAGTCTAACTGTGGCCCGTACAATGGACATGCATGATAACCTGAGGTAATCAGACCTGTTCCAACACCACGACCTAGTGAATACTTGATTGAATGAGATAAAATATAGATATTACCAACGAGACCGGAGGCCTGCTCACCTGAGCACTCTCCCAATCCCGAAAATTCATGCATCATCCACATGAGAATGGCTCGAATATTGGCTGACCGCCGACCATGGCGCCTGCTCATATCTTGCACAGTGACCCCCTCCTCCCACAAAATCTTAAGCTCATCGACGAATAAAGATACACGTCCATATTTTTTACTTTGTAGCGGCCTGGGACGAGCAAGCTAAGGATGAGATGTCCTTTCTTCGTAGAAAGCCATGGAGGGATGTTGTAGTTGACAAGGACTATAGGCCACACACTGTAAGAAGTTGAGCGCAGACTGAATGGATTCACGCCATCCATTGCGAGACCGAGCCGAAGATTCCTTGGCTCTCGCACAAAGCCTGGGAAGGTAGAGTCAATGTGGCTCCATGCACGCGAATCTGCCGATATTCATTGAACTCCATCCGTGGACCTATTCTGTGCATGCCACGTCAAGCTCGCCATGCCGGACGTACGAAACATGTGGTTTATGCGGGGGATGAGCGGAAAGTGTCTGAGAATTTTTTGAGGGATGGTTTGCCCTTGCAAGTCCTATTGATACCTGTGAGCACCACACTTTGGATATGTCTCCATAGTCTCGTATTCTTCTCGAAATAGTATGCAATCGTTGATACATGCATAGATGTTATTGTAGTCCATGCCAAGCTTTCGTAAAACATGTCATGCATCATCACGAGACTCAGGCATGGTATTTACAGGTGGTAATATATGATATTTTAATAACCTGAAAAAAATAATAAAACACCTTGAAAAAGCACAAATGTTTGTAATAATAGTATCAAAAAAAAAATCAATGAAGCCTATGTGCAAGGTACCTGAACAACTCGATCACACTCGTATCGCTCCACCCGTATTTTGCTTGCACACTTAAGAGTGCAAGCAGTATCTTCAACCGAGATACTCGGCACCCATCACATAATGGTATGGATGCTTCCTCTCTAAGCGGATCAGAAGTCTCAACATCCATGGGAATCAATGCATCGATCATTGCCTCCATCTCAGGCTCCAAGATTGTAGGTAGGTCTGGAAGGTTGTCTGTCTCCTCTGGCATTGACAGTATAGATTGACCTTGCGAGTGGTGGATTGGCTTCTGCACTCCATCCATCGCATGCCCACGAACTCTTCTAATTGGCGGCAAAGGGTGCACTCCCCCTTGGGACTAGACATCACCTCCCTGGTTAGAAAATTTGCCAAAAAGACCCAATCTTATTGTATATGGTATTCAATTAGCTTGCGAGTACAATGCATGATCGATATTAACTTCAAATTACCGTTTGCTGAAAATCCACAATCGCCTAATCAATGATCTCAGATTGAAACTTGCCAAATTGTTGTACGTGTTCTATAGACAATCGACGTTTTCGTCTAATTGCCAACTTGCATTGAGAGCAAGGACATGGGACACGCTGATTATGATATGCCTCGCGATCTTGAACAACAAGACCTTCTTCGTTTTCCATCTTGTCTATGTTACAACAAACAATTTAATGACTTGTAATACAATTTGGAAAAATGAGGCTCAAATGGATAGCTTTATGGAGATGTATGTCAAGTTGCAAGTTGACCATAAGCTCTTGCTTGAGAGGTTTTAGCCTCTTCAAGAGGTTGAGAAGCAAATTTTGAAAAACATTGAGGTTGATATTGATGCATCCATGGTGTTGAAATCTAAACTTCAAGATATAAGAAATGCTTTATTGATTGATGTAAAAAATGCATGGGACATAGTAGTTGAGAGATTTATTGATGTTATATCTCGGCCATATACCATGCTTAAGGATTTTTTTGTCCCGGTAGATAATTATTCATTATTGTAGAAAAACAAAGCATTGGTTCATAAGGTTCATGAGTTGAAGACTAAATGTTTAGACTTGACTAAAATATTGGATAATGCCTTAGATGCTAAAAGGAAAAGTGATGAATATGTTACTTCATCATTGCAACAAAAAGATTGGTAACAAGGATGCTATGATTAATGAAGTTCTTCACGAGGTGAATATAGAGTTGAAGGGGATGGAACACGATTCTTCTTTGGGATTTAGTGGTGATCAGTCAATTATTGAGGTGTCTTCTTGTATGGCTATTATACCTTATATACCTAGCTACGGTCTCTAGGTTATGTACTTTGAGTATCTTAGAGGGGCTCTACTAGGATTACTTATACAATTGCACTAGAGGGCTTTGAGTATAAGTAATCCTTGTCAACAAAATTTATGAGTATCATTGAGGATCTCTTAGTCTAATAATAAATTAGTCTCAACAAAAAGCATCTTAGTAATGTGGTTTTTTTGTCCTACGTCCATGTATAAAAATTAATGCTATCTATGAAATTTATCAACTTTTATTGTAATGATTGGAAGACATCAAATGCAACAATGTAATACAAGGTTACCATATCAAAGACAATATCAAATAGTAAAAATGTTTGTGCCTGTGTGGGTGTGTGTGTGTGTGTACCATAGTTATAAAATTTGTTCCAATCAATTATACTCATAGTCATAACATTTGAAGAAAATATCCTATGCTCAATTTAGGGGATTCTTCTTCTATGGTAATACTTTTGGGTTCATTTTGATGAAGTACCATAATGACCATTAGCTAAGGGATCATTTTCTTTTAGTCATTCCGTTGACTAGTTGGCATGATTACTAATTTGTTATGCCTATAAAGTTAATACAAAAACAAGGAATTATGCATATCACAATTAGATCCCCTACTTGGACATTATAAAGGATATGACCAATTTTAAGCCATCTTAAAGAGTCACCAATGTACGTGGCCCATAGTAAAGCACATTGCATACCATTATCGATAAGTCTATTATCGTGCATCTTAAATCTCCTAATTAGACTTTATAAAGTGTATGACCAATTTTTAGCCCTCTTAAGGAGTCAATGTAATGGTACCCATAAAAAAAGCAAAGTACATACCATTACCATAATCATGGATATGTTATCGTTCCTATATATACACAGACAAGTGGACTACATCTTGAGTAGACAAAAGCTATCCATTTGAGTAGACATACATCTCCATAAAGCTATCCATTTGAGTATACATCTCTTTCTCTTTCTCTCCCTCTCTCATTTCCTCCCCCTCTCTCTCCCTCCCCCTCTCTTTCTCTCTCATTTCCTCTCCCTCTCACAATATATCCTAACACTCTCCAAAAGCAAAAGGGAGAGGGAGAGAGAATGCACTCTCCCTCCCTCTCCCTCTCCCTCTCTCTCTTTCTCTTTCTCTTTCTCTTTCTCCCTCTCTCTCTCTTTCTCTCTCTCTCTCTCTCTCTCTCTCTTTCTCCCTCTCTCTCTCTCTCTTTCTCTCCCTCCCTCTCCCTCTCCCTCTCTTTCTCTCTCATTTCCTCTCCCTCTCACAGTATATTCTAACACTCTCCAAAAGCAAAAGGGAGAGGGAGAGAGAGAATGCACTCTCCCTCCCTCTCCCTCTCCCTCTCCCTCTCTTTCTCTTTCTCTCCGTCTCTCATTTCCTCCCCCTCCCTCTCCCTCTCCCTCTTTTTCTCTTTCTCTTTCTCTTTCTCTCCCTCTCTCTCCCTCTCCCTCTCTTTCTCTCTCATTTCCTCTCTTAAATAAGCAAAAGAGAAAGTGATTTAAACCTTAAACAAGCAAAAGAAGGAGAGAGGGAGACTCACCGATGAGATATGGCGACTGTGGGGCGGCTCCTCTTCGTGATGAAGGCTCCTTCTCTCCTTTGCGAACAACAGCGGTGGCGGCGGCAAGTCTTCTTCCTCTCCTTCTCTCACGACGGTCGCTCTCTCCCTCGCTCTCGCTCTCAAAACACAAAACGCAAAAATGTGAAATAAAGCCACTCTCGATTTCGGCCTTTTTTTTCCCTGCGGAGCGTCGCTATTTGCATCGCTTAGCGACGGCGCTACTCGCGTCGCTACCCGCCATCGCTATAAGCTTAAATCCTTGTAGTGTCAAACTTTGAACTCCCGCATGAATCAAGCTATCATGATTTAGAGCTCCTCTCTGATAAATGTTCTAGCACCCAACTAAAGTAGAATATATCTCTTTGTGCTCCCTCTAATAATGCCGAACCATTTGAGTCCTAAGCCTAGCAACTTTTCATTGTCTATGTTGTGTAGAGTTGAGTCTATGCCTATGAACACGTAATAAATAATCTCTGCTAGTTGTCCGATGTGAAAAGTCCATATTAATTGGATTCTCACAAAGCCTATACATCAAGAGAGGACATGTGTTCTTTCATAGAGAGACTTGATTGGGATTAGTATTTTCAAAAAGACTTAAAAGTAGCATTAATCTAGAATCACATAATTCAAAACATTGTAGCAATTTAAATCAACATAGTGCTTCTATGCGTAAGGAACACTAGTAGTCAAAATCAAACTGATATATTTTTATATTATATATAATTATATATCTAATCTAAATAGAGACAAAGAAAAATTCTATCTAACTAGCAGGCGATCCCCCAAAACCCTATAACTCAAATCCAAGTATATCATTTTCAACACTAATAATGTCCTCGAATGTTATAGATGGGTGTCACTGTGAGAGAGAGAGAGAGAGAGAGAGAGAGAGAGAGAGAGAGAGAGAGAGAGAGAGAGAGAGAGAGAGAGAGAGAGAGAGAGAGAGAGAGATTCTTCTCAATAAGTTCAGTCAAGACAACTCAATTGCTACAATAGGACATTCAACTTACAAACATTCATGTTTATCCAAAGGACATATACTTAAAATAAAAATTTATTTAATGTTTACAAAATCTTCAAAAGAGAAAAAAATATATTTTATTCTAATCTAGTGCAAGCCCTTATACATTGAACCAAATATGAGAGAGAGAGAGAGAGAGAGAGAGAGAGAGAGAGAGAGAGAGAGAGAGAGAGAGAGAGAGAGAGAGAGAGAGAGAGAGAGAGAGAGAGAGAGAGAGAGAGAGAGAGAGAGAGAGAGAGATGTGTATATCCAAATACTAAATGCTAGATATTTTATAGACAATAGTAGCTTATAAGTCTCATCTCGAGCAACTGATACATACTTAAATTTAAAAATGTGATCAAGGTTTCCAACTCTCTTTGAAAGAGAGAAAAATGCATATTACTCTAATCTAATCCAAGTCCTTATACAATGAACCAATTGTTGAAGATATATATATATATATATATATATATATATAAATAGTCAAACCATACACTAAGCATTTTATAGAGAATATTACTCTCACATGCATTACATTGCAAAAATCAATAAAGTTTTATCTAAATTGCAAGATATGATAATTTTTTTTTACAAATCAAACCTCAAGAAAGAGGTATCACATTAGATTGTAGGCACCCAATACATTTTACTCATTTTAGCTTTGTTACATCAAAACCAATGTAGGCTTCACAAAAAGAAAGCACACATTATCACAAAAAAGTGGTTGCCCAAGCACTTTTAAATAATAAGTTGGACAATAATAGCTCATAAGCTTCATCCCGATAAGAGAAGAGCTACTTGTTGAAGGATTTGGGAACTATAAGATTGAGTGGCACATATCTGGTGACTGAAAGACACTCAAATGTGTGTACAATGTGTCAAAGGGAGCCAACTCTAGATCTCCTTACCTATATTGCATGTCCCATCCATAGAGTTGAACTCAAGCAATTGGAATAGAGCTCCCTAGGCACAACAAGGATCTATAGTTTAAGCCAATCCTAGATATTCCTTTAGTGAGAATGCCCATATTTGTACACTTTGATATGCACTTTGTAGGAGGATAATTGAAGAGTTTATTCATCTTTATATAGGATTTGCATGGAATCTGAAGCCATTATCAACTAGAATAGATGTTGTAACAAAGATTGAAAGAGTCTTATCTATAATTGTTTTATATGGTGGTAATATTGTTGATCTTCAAAAGTCAAAGGATGGAAATTGTGTCCCAAAAAAGCCATCTATTGGTGGAGTGAAGGCTAGAAGGCTCCTAGGTTTTCATGGGAGACTTGATAAGATAAACTCTAGGATTTGTGGCTCAACTATTAGATGCAATTAGTGGAAGTCCCTACATAATGTAAATAAGGATCATGCTTATAATGGACAAGCTCGGAACAGAAAATGCAATGTTTGGGAAACACTAGATAAAGTATTCTTTTATTGTGATAAAACTAAATGGAATGATGATGATCTCAAAGACTTCAAAAACCAATTGAACCTTTTTAAAAAGGCAATGATAGAAGCTCAAGGTGATCACAACCCTTCACTCACTATATGGTAAGAAGTTTGCATATGTACATCTCTTCATTGTCTAACTCATATAATATTTTTTAATTAACTTTATTTATTTATTAATTATGCAAACATACTCCATACTTTATCAAGAAATATGAATCTCTATCTATAATCTTGTCAACCCAAGATATGGAAAAATCGCATTATCAAGTAAGAACAAAATACTTTAGACACACAAGACATGGAGGTGAAAGATACAAAGTAAATTGTTTATTAGAGGTCTACCAATGGTTTAATAGACAAAATTGGCACAAATTCAAGCTTAAAGACATAAGCACATCATATAATGCATCATCTTTGGCAAGGACTATACAAACAATAATCTCAAGAAGAAAAAATGGATATTTAAACTCTTGTGCAAAGAAAATATTTTCAGAATGGTTACAAACTAGACAAAGAGATAAAAAAAGATAGGTTTCAAGAAGCCCTTGATATCTTTTAGTTTGACTCTATTATAGAAGAGTATTTAGTTTCAAGCAACTCACTAGGGCCCCTAGAGGTATCTTTTGTTTCATCCCACTCAAAAAGACCTCTACATTTCAAGAATTCTTATTTCCTATAGCCTGGAAAGAGCTTCAAATTCTCGGCATCTCCTACATGGGAGAGTAAATAAAAGCCAAGAACTCCAAAGTATCATGCCCTAGATCCACTATATCTAGGCCTGAAGCCAAAAAATCTTACATCTTCTTCCTTCTCCACCAAAATGATCTTATTTGATCCTCTATTGAAAACTTGGGATCCAATCACCTTGTAGACAGCTTTCAAAGCCATCACTGGCAGGCTTGGAGAGCTTGACAACTTGCTATGATAAATTGCAATTGTTTGACTATTTAAGCTTCCAATATAATGACCAAGGCCTTGACTTTTGCCAAGCTTCAATGGCATTTTGCCCTTGGCTCTTGCAAGAAAGTTTTTTAGATCTTCAATTTCTATCTGCACAATAAACCATAAGAGTGTAAGATGTCAATAGATAAATAGGAGACTATCATCATAAAGATTTCTTAAACTTTTTGGTTTCTCCTTTGATGGAGACTTCAGCTTCTCTTTTCATACCCCATCATCGATACCAAGTCTCTGTTAAACATATGAGAACTCTTCTTCTATAGAGGTAGCCCCTCCTTTTTATATTTCACGATCTGATTAATACATGAATGCAAGACTATAGAGTTGTCTTGAAAATTCTTTCCCTCCACATAAATACTTGCTAGCGATTTTTGTTCATAACCTATAAAATTCTTATTATTTTGGCCTCATCCTACAAGGATTGCTAAGTAGTAATCTTCTTTGAGATTAAAAAAGTGTTAAATATTATTTAGAAATACATATCTCTTTTTATTAATGATGTAAGTGGAAAATGTTGGGACATAATCAAGAGGACCTTCTTCAATCTCTGTACTCAATTCTTTTCTTCCTTTTTTGTAATATTCTCACTTTTAAACAAAGCAATATCAAATCCCTGCACTAGTTGCTTCTCAATATTCTCTTGAAACATTTTTCCCTTCTCTTCAACCTCTTTATATTTACTTGCATTATCCTTTGTCTTCTTCTCTTGTATTGTATCTAAAGAAGAATTGTCCATATACTGAAGATATATAAGAAATCCAACATCCTTGTGGATAAGAAGACATTGATGTTGATCTTGATGAAAAAAGGGCAATCTGCTTCCCACTTCTTGAATTCCTCATCAATGAGACTAATTTTTTTTTGCAAAATTGTTCTAGCTGCATTGGTAGTTTCCATTACATCACTACAATGGACAAATCCCTCAATCTCTAGGCCCTACATATATCTATCATAATACTCCCTATAATCCTTCAGTTTGTCTTCAAGATCTTTCAAGAGCTCTTGCAAATCAAAGGGAACATTGAGTATGCCTTTGATGTAGTTGAATTTGGATGAATTTCTAATTTCATGGAGGAAATCAAAGAGCTTCTCATAACATGTATCCTCCAGATTCACTTCCTTCATTCCCTCTAGAGAAATCTTTCTTTTAGTCATCCTGATTACTCACAGAACTAAATTTTGAAATAATAAGACAAGTTTAGGAATACAATCCACATTTGCTATCATCCAAATAAGTAATTTAGATTTGTATAAGTCCTAATTACTTTTAAAAAATAAAAGACCTTGACTCAAAATGACTCAACAAAAAGTGGCAATACATTTTTCAATCTACATCACTTAGAATATGCTCTTAATATGGAGATTTATGAGTTTAGGACTTATGAAACACAAGTTTATTAGCCAAGCAGTAAAGCATGGCATCAACTTTCGCGTTTCATTTGGCATTCACGATTTATGAGCTGATGACTTATGAAATACGATTATAGAGGTCATATGAGCTTTCTAGAGTCTTATTGCATTTTGTCAAAAAAAAAAAAAACATTCAACAATGGAAAAAAATAACACAAAGTAAAGATGGATTCCTTACTTATACTTCTCTAAAATAAATTATTCAAGCATTTCTATTGCTTCTAGTGGAATTAATATTAAATCACAATGCCTGCACATAAGAGAAATAGCCAATAGAAGTTTATTACCTTAGAAATGTATTGCTTTGTGAGCATGAACTACTTTCGTCAAGAGCGCGCATATTCTTGGCTTACGATGTGCAAGGTGTATAGTTGTGGGAGAGAGAAAAAAATGTGTAGAAGAAAAGTTGGCGTAAACAATAGCTTGAATTGGCTTCACAACATCTATTTATTTATAAGCAGTCACCTTGGAACTTGCTCAAAAAACACCACACACTAATTTAAAAAGTCTACATTTAAACTAGAAAAAGAAGGCTAAAAAATCTTCCCTTTCACTTGAAAAATAATTCCATAAAAGTGTCATAACTTCCGAAAAGGTTAGTGATACAAGTTTTGAGAGGCGACAATGGTATACCCACTAGACATGTGGGGTAAACTACTCATTATACTTCGAGGAAATGCCATTTTAAAACAATTTTTGAGATAGAGAGCAAATTTTTGAATCACTAAGCTCCTTTCTTGCTCTAACTTCACATGGGCGAGAGGCAACTTCATCACAAGTCAAAATTTTCCAGTACCCAACACACAAGGTAAGTTTTCATCACACATAATGTTCCATAATGCACTTGGGCTGGCTAAAATATTGCTTTAAGGAGTGGTTTGATGAAGTATTTTCTATAGTCTTGGACTAAAAAGAACATTTTCTCTATAGTAACATAATTTTCTCTTTGATATATCCTGGCTAGTTGTTAATTCTCTATAGTGATGTAATTTTCTCTAACAAATCCTAGCTAGTTTTCTATCATTTTTTGTTTACAAGTTTTCTCCAAAATAAAACCAAACATTATTTTTCGACATATGAAACACGAAAATGGCGACTCTCTCTCATGGGCAACTCTTCATTTTGCATTTCATACATCAAATTTCATCAACTTCTAATTTTGAGTTTTTTTAAAGTTTTTTCTGGAAATTTCAGATGGTTAGAACTAAGTCTACTGCAAGAAAGTAGCAAGTTGATCCTAGAGACCTTGCTTCAAAGATCCATTAGTTCTTCAAGCCTTCTAAACTTCCAAGGAAATCAAAGCCAAGGAGAAAGTTTTCACATCATGTTAGATGCTTGAAGGAGATTAGAACTACATGAAGGCTCTCAATAATGCAATTCTAAAATTCCCCTTTCAAATGCTTGTAAGAGAAATTTGTGACAAGCATAGTCTTGATAGTTTTAGATGGATAAAGATAGCTCTCAATTGTATGCAAGAGGTTGTAGAAGATATTTTGATTGAGTTTTTTCAAGATTCTTATATTTGTGATATTCATGCACATAGGCTTACACTTATGGACAAAGATATAATAATTCTTAGGAGGTTGAAATATAGATTTTCAAAGGTCCTTGAGCCAATCCCCCTTACTGATGAGAAGAATTTCAATATTTTAAATATGCCTCCATATAGAAAAAAGAAAGGTGATCTAGGTCCTAAGGTTAAAGATATCACCCATGAAAAAGATACAAGACAACATAAAAAAGAGGAAAAGGCCATAGAAAAGTAAGTAGATAAATGGAGGGAGTATAGAAGAAAGAAGGCAAAAGAAAAGTAAGTAGAGTAGCTACCATTTTTTAAAAAAGAGCTATCTACCCTTCTTGAAAGGGCTGATCATGAGGGCTTCAATTTCTCTTGCTTTTTACCTAGTAACATTAACAAAAGATCTGATATGATATTTTTTAACTCTGATTGTATTCAAATCCTCAAGAATAAAATGATATAAGTAAATGACTCTATTGTTCTTGTAGAAATGAGATATAATATATCCTAATTTATTTTTACTTACTATATTTTTCTAGCAATAGATTTTTCATGTTTATGCTCACTATCTCCATTCCTTTGATAGGTGTGTAATGCATGAGCTCCCCTTTGATATACAACAAAAAATTGAGATTCTTGATCAATCTATCTCATACTATATGAGGAGTAAGATTAATGTAAGTGTATTTGATCATTGGTTCAATCCAATTGACTTTGACACTTTGGAGCTCCTTCTAATTTCATACAATAAAAAGTAAGTAATTTGATATTTTGTTAGATTTTATGAGATTTTTAAAAACTAAATTATTGAATTATGATTGTTTTCAATTCTCATTAGAGCATAATTGGAATAGATTGTGTGTAGACAATTAATGTTTTCTCATCAATTCTTTAAAAGGAAGCCATGGAAATGCCAAGTTGTAAGTTATATAATCCAAGGTCTCTTTGATATTTTAATATATTTTTTGCAAGTACTCTAAATATTTTGATCATTTTTTGCAAGTACTCTAAATGTCCTTTTTTTTTAACAGAGCTATAAAAAGATCGATTGATGTGCTAGAGAAAAAGCTGCCCATGCCCTCTGATTTACTTGCAACAATGCAATATAAACAAGTTGTGGTAATATCTTGATTGATATGGTCGGAACATAATAAGAAAATTTATTCTATAAACTACCATAAACAAGTTTCATAGAATTACTTTACATTGTTGGTTGTAGTGTCCTCATCAAGATGTTGGAGAGTAATTGCAAATTCTAGAAGATTAGCTAAGTTTATTTATCTTAATGATGATAAACTTGTAAAGGTAATGTGAAAGATACTAAACTTTACGATAGAAGTTCATTACAAAATAGTCCATTGATGATAATAATATAGTACATTATAAAAAATAATAATGAACTATTTTTTTTTTCTTACAAATGTATGACAGTTTTCAAGGGATTGCTATACAAGTGAGCATGTTTGGTATATAAGAGCAAATGTCATGAAGTACATAATGGTCAATTTTATGAAACCAAGAATGGATAGTAGTGGGAGACTTGGACAATGAATGAGAGAAGGTGTATTTAACTGCAACAACATGTGAAGCAATGCCTTCAACACCTAAGGTAATGAAAACATCAAAGAAAGGCAAAAAGTATCCTAGAAAGGATGCCCCTTCTCCTAAGAAAAGTCCTTGAAAAAAGAAGTAGCTTTGCCTCATTGCTTGTAAGCCCTTGTGTGTATAACTCATGGGGATGGCTAACAAAAATTTACCACAAAATTTGTACATGTATTTTATATGAATAGTTATCTTCTCTCTCCTTGTATGATATCTACAAAAAATATGTTACAATTGTTTGTTAATCAGAAATTGGAATAAGATATACATCTAAGTGGATATAATATGATATAAAAATTTACTTATTTATTATTAAATTAAAACATAAATGAGCATGGTAGTTCAATATCTTTATTTTATAAATCCATCCTCACTTGATGTAGCCTATATGATGATCTAAACTTTAGGATTGTAATAATGTCCTCATTGAACCAAACATCAATATCCACCATAGGATCTTTGCTAAAATTATCAAGATGTTAGTCTAAAGCAACCAAACTACCACCAACATAATGCCATATACTATAATAAAAGCTAAGGATGAATTTTTAAGTAGCAACTGTATATTTACAAGCTATAGAGTCTTGATCTATCTTACATATAATTTTTCCTTCTGCCCTAGTGTCCCATCCTTCATCAACAAATTGTATGACATGATCATATGTTAGTCTCTTTTATTGAAAGCATGGCCTTTGAACTTCTTATCTCAACATCAGAAAAGAAATCAACAAATATATTAATAGACATAAATAAAGTAACTTTGTTTAGCCTAATTGAGATATTAGGTTTTAATGCTCTCTGTATCTCTCAGGAAATATTTTACATCTATAGTCCTCACTAATAGCTAGGCTTGGCAAAGGCCACTCAAAGCTTGAAAAATCTAGCAAAGGAAGGGGGGAGATTGATCCCATTGGATGCATTGCATGGGGACAATATTAGAATGGTCATAAAAGAATATCCCATTCTCTACAAGCTCTATCTTTTTTCTACCTTTGTACATTTATTCTCCAATTGAACCATGCATGACATCAATAATAGACTCGACTGGTTTCCATTCCTCAAGATTAGAGAAGTAGACATCTACAAGACAAGCAAATGTTATAATGGAAAACCTTAAACCAAATTCAAAAAAAGAAAGACTTTAAGAATCAAATTCTTACAATTTGGTCTATGCATTGGAAGATTTGAAGTTCCAAGTTTCAAATATAGCTCTCTATACATAAACACATGTTACAATTGTACCTCTTTTATACTATTCTTATTTACTCGAAGCTTGAAATCTTGGATTCTACAAGTAAAGATGAACAAGCTCTTTGTCTTTTCCCATGTTTTTCCTGTTGCTTTGTGATCCAAGTGTCTTTGATAGTAGGAAACCATCTTCCATCTATTTGGAATGAGTTAAACATTGATATAGATGTGATTTGGAAGCTTGGATACCTTATTAAAGATCAAATTTCTGTATCCATGGCGCGCGTGCACGCGCGCGTACGCACGCACACACACACACACACACACACACACACACACACACACACACACACACACACACACACACACACACACACACACACACACACACACACACACACACACACACATAGAGGAGACTAGGCTACCACAAAGGAGGGAAAAACATGAGAGGGATAAAAGAAAGGAGGAAAAAAAATGAGTGTCAAGATTTTTACTAATTTTAATTTAGATTAAATTTCTTATTATCATTAATCTAAATATATTATTAAATAAAAGTAACCAAGACTATATGCATTAATGTAAAGAATATCATAATCATAAATATAAGAGGCTATAACTAGATATTGATAATACAAAATTGTACTATTATTATGCATATAAATTTTTGTAAAATGATTTTTTACATTTTAAAAAATAGAAGTTCCATTACGGAGACTTTGCTCCTATTGGTCTAGAGCACACTCTCTCTATCTCCTAAGAGGCATTTTCGATACCTCAAAAATCCCCTCATGCTAATCAGGGTATGGACTGAAATGCCTAGATCTAAAGCCTTTGAAAAATTTTGTGATGAGAGAGGTATTAGGTGTTAGTTGATTGCCTCGTACACCCCACCCTAGAATGATATGATTGAGTGCATGAATAGGATGATAGGAGTGAGTCCGAAGTATGCTTTAGGCAAGCTTACCATAGCACTTTTGGGTTGAGGTAATTACCATTGCCATACATTTGATTAATTGATCTCCATGTGCTACTCTTAACTATTAGGTTGTAGAGGAGGTGTGGTCTAGAAAACCTCCATCATATGCTCATTCATGTGTCTTTGGTTGTGAGGCTTTTTGTGATGTCTACAAGGACAACTAGAATACACTAGATCCTAAGTCTATGAAATGCATCTTTCTTGGTTATGGAGATACAGGGGAGATGGGATTTTGTCTATGGGATCCACATGCTCAAAATATCATCCATAGCCATGATGCTATTTTCCATGAGGAGAAAATGCATAAGTACCCCAAGCAAGTTGTTGAGGTACACAGGGTGATATTTTAGGAGGAGCCTCTCATTACTGTATAGCTAGCCAGATAGCCAGCCATATAGCTGATGCTCCAGTGGCCTGAGACCATGATGTTAGATAGGGTGTACAAGCCCCATAACCTATTTTGAGCTGGTCTACTAGATATAGATATTAGACTAATCGGTTTGCACCCCCCCATGGATTATGTTATGGTGATAGATGTTGGTGAGCCTCCTACTTATAATGAGGCTATGTGCATAGGTGATAGTCACTCTTGAGAGAGAGCCATGTAATCTAAGTACTACTTTGCAAAAAATTCATACGTGGGATTTGGTTCCTTTGCTTAGTGGAAAGTGTGCTTTGCCATGCAAGCACTAGTACTTGGGATAAGTCATAATCTATCACTTATCAAGTCTTTCGTCATAATCTTGGCAACCATCATGAGATAATTTCAAGCCGAAAGAAATTGTATGGGATATTAAATATTGCTTAGATATTAGAAAAAGAGGATTCCTTACAAAAAGAGAATAAAGCATAGATGCAACATTCTATTTTTGGCACAAGATCAATAAAAATTAGTAAACACTTGCACTGGGGAGAGCCCTCCTAATGCATGGGGGGAGATTACACCCAATTTGTGTTGAGCTCTACTTTTTGCATCTCATTCTTTTTCTATTCTTGGGTGCAATTTGGGGATTAAATTCAATAACATTGGTATGAGAGCAAAGGTCTAATTGGATAAGTAGTTCACTATCCATCATGGCTCCCATACTATTATTAAGCACTCATCACTTTGACTACTAGATAATACTATTGACACCATTGATCCCTAAATTGAGACACTCTCCTTCTTGATTTGATTGTGCATTCTTAAGGCCAAATACATCCTCTTTTCTCCTTCATCATCCCATGAGGCCTTGTATTGGTCTCTTTAAATGGGAGAAATTCAATTTTCTTTTCATAAGCAATCCTTTCAAAGGCTTCATTTCTTATTATTATTACTTCTTAAAGGAAAGAAACATGTGACAAGTTGCCATCTGTCTCATCTTGGAGGAAGAAGTACACTTATGAGTGAAGAGGGAGGAGGGGAGATAGCTAATATTCTCTCTTAGAGGGCACTATCTATACCCATTGTAGTCACTATTCTCCAAATGATAGCCTACCATTCTTTATCCCACTTAGCCATGTGCAGTGTGCATTAGGTCCATGCTTCTCACAAATTGAGAAAGAGTGTCCCTTGGATTGTCTTGCCATTAACATAAGCCCCCTCAAATTCTCCTACCATTTACTCTATTGAGAGCCACTTGCAATCCACAACATTTTGCAAGCTGTGTTGTTGGCAACACCTACAATGTGCGATTTAAGATAGAAGGGGTGGGGTTATTTAACTATGCCCATTGGCCCAATCACTATATTTGTAGCCCAAAAGGGGGGAGTGACCCTCCTAACTTGAAATTACAAGGCTTACTTTAGCCTTCTAAGGGTTTCATTTCTTCCCTACCTTTTACGGCTTAATCATGAAGCCTTTTAAAGGCTTCTATTTTTGCTCTTGGTTTTAAAATATTTCTATCACAACATTTCTTTTGCTCGACAATTGTGTTTATGCAGAAGAAAGCTTACACACCCATTTACTTGCAAAGTGATTTTCTTCTTCAATGTTATGGGTTCATATTCTAAATTTTATTAGTTCAATGTTGTCGCACTAAGTTTTACAATTTGTTGTAGGTTCTCTAACAAAGGGTTAACTCCAAAATTCTAAGCTATGGATCCAACACTAATGAAGACTACTCTCCCTTACTCAAAATTACTCTTTAGCCATAAGTGGAATTTCTCAAATATAATGTAGGTCAGGTCACATACATTCTACAAATACATGAACAAGAATGAACCCATCCATGCATCCTAAGATGAAGAGGATTGCATCGCATGCATTCTTTGCAATGTCTTCAATGTGTAGCATAGCAAGCACAAAAGGAGAAAATAATCATAAGTCCTTCCAATTGACAAAATTGGATGACTAAAAAGATGGAAATTTTATTTTGTCCTAGCTTGGTCTATTTGATGACTATTTTGCTAAAGAATCCTTCACTAAAAATGATAAAATTAAGTATGCTATTAACTATCTATCACATGTGACAAAGCTTTTCTATGGAGGAACATCTTCCCACATAGTGCAAATAGACCTATTGGTTGGGACAATTTCGAATCAAAGGTGAAAGAATCATTTCTACAATCTCAATTCAATTTACAAACTAGGTGTAGCTAGGTAAATCTTCATGGAAAGATGGAGACACTATAGCTACCAACACTGAATTATTTTGGTAGTGCTTTTTTATTTTACGTGTGTTAAAAAAACTAAGGATATAATCCAAAGAAAATATGATGATGGTTTGTAGCTAGGAATTCAAACAAAGTTACATATTCTATAATCTTTTTGGCTCTATAAAGCTATTTCTTATGCTCATGATGTGAAGAAGAAATTCCACATGATAGCTTAGCTTGTCTACAACAATCAAGGAAAGAATCATCAGTTTCTAAGTAATAATCAAAACCTTAAAAGGTATTTCAATTCTTTTCATAACGGCACAAGCACATTTTCATGTGCACCTAATGTACCACTTAAGAATGGAGTTGAACCTAAATCCTCTAATGTAAAGATAAGCCCCAAAGTAGAAACATCAATATTCAATGCAAGTGGCCTTATATCATTTGACATTGATGTGAAAAGTGTTGAAAAAGTAAAGTGAGAGCCAAAGGATATGTGCACAAGAGGGAGAGAGAGCTCAAGTACAAGAAAGTAATCTTGCTTAATGAGAGTTGCTCACAAGTACAATTGGTACACTCTCTCTACATTTGAGAGTGACCTCCAAGCTATTTATATAGCCTCACTATGGGCTAGGGTTAGGGTTTCCCTTTCCCTTCAACTTATTCACACCTTACCTTCCCTCATGCACCCTTTCTTACTTAGGGTTCCTATGCTACACTTCTAACACCCCCCCAATGCCAAGGTGGAATTGGATTACATAGCATGGAAATGGTTCTTCCCCTTAATGAATTAGTGAGATGATTTTATAAAATAGACTACAAAGATGTATATGGAAAGATGGTACAACAAGGGCTAGAAAAGTCAGTCACTAGGTGTTTTGGAGACATAGTTGGCCTCCAATTCTTTGGGAACTTCTAGAGATTTGGGACACTTACTAGTGATATGCCTTGTTTGTTTACATTTGTTGCACTTCTTGTTGGGATATTTTTTCTAGTATTTGCTTACAATATGTCCCTTTTTATTGCAAAAGGAACATTAGTTGTCACATTATGGACTAAGAGTTGGTTTGTCAAGGTAGATGTTGAGTTGGTGCTGCCTTCTGTTTAGTTTCTTTTCTCCTCATCCAAACGAGACTTAATGATACCTTCAAGTGTAGGATTTGGTGCAAATTTTTAGGGGAGTAACAAGAGTTGAAAAGACTTTTCTTACAGCTTTCAAGAGTATTACAATGGCATCTTCTTCAACAACCGGAGCTTGAACTGAAGCTAATTGAGCAACCAGACCCTTTATGTGGGAAATGAACTTTCTTAGGTCTTCTCCTTACTTGTATTCCAAGCTAACAAATTCTATTTTGAGAAATATTTTGGAATTCTTCCCTCTTGCACCATACAATTTCTTAAGCCCATCCCATTTCACTTTTGTAGTTGTAAGCTGGTCAATACAGTGAATTAAAGATTCATCATGTAACACTTTTATGGCTTGGGCTCTTTCACCATCCTCAACATCCATAGGATTGGACGGATCAATGGATTTTGTCCCTTTGATGAATGGCTAGTATCCTCTCTCCATCATTTTATATTTTACTAACACCTGCCATGGGTGGAAGTCTCTCCCATCAAACTTGCAGATTTGAGGCTTCACATCAACACTCCATCAACATGAGCCATGATAGGAAGGTATTTACTGATTGCACAATGGCAATGGAAGTGTCTATTCCTTTACAAATTTGGCACTACAAGCAGAAGTAATAATTGATGTAAGATCAAATAAATAGTTTAGATTAAGAGAAGAAAATGGTCTATGTGTTTATACTTAACACATGACCTTACAAGGGTTAAGAAGAATGATAACAATTGAGCACTTTAATGAATATGCTGAAGGTAAAAACTAATCTCCTCAAGATTGAGATTTAGCATAAAAAATCTCCCACATACTAATTGGAAACAAGATCATGACAAAGAAATATAGCATTAGTGCTTACAAGTAGCCATCTCATACTATATGTCAACTTTTTGATGAACTTAATAATATCCACCAAGTGTCTTCAACCTTGAGATGGAGCTTCTAGATCTACAATGAGCTCAAGAGAAGGTTGATTAGTGACTAAAATCATTGTTAGAGTTGGAATAATGATTGGGTTTAAGAAAACCCTAAAGCTTGCAATGAAGCTTTCATGGTTTCCACGACCCACAGTTAGGGTTTGTGAGTAGTAGTAGGGATTGAATTTCTAGAAACCCTTTGAGGTGGAGATAGCCCACTTGGGGAGCTACAAATGCTCTATGGTGGCTTGGATGATTGCACCCTTTATACCCCATTGAACCTAGTTGATATTTGCATTGTTAAAATTGTGCTTGTTTTTGTGTTTGCTGCAATGCCGATCTCTGTTGTTGTGGACAATGTTGAGCTTTATCAGCTATGCTACTGTGCCTTGAGTAGGAGAAAAGAGCTTTAGAGGAAACCAAGTAGAGATATTTCCTCATTTCCTCTTCCCAAGTCCTCCACTGATGACTGGTGGTCAGGCTCCCTACGGTGGAGAAGAAGGTAAAGTGAGAAGAATGAGGTTTTCTTGTGAACTTATGTCAAGATGGAGAATAAGGTAAAGTGAGAAGAATGAGGTTTTCTTGTGCACTTATGTCAAGATGGAGCTTGTTGGATTAGAGATGGCTATGATACCATATTGAAAAAGTAAAGTGAGAGACAAATGATGTGCGCACAAGAGTGAGAGATCTCAAGTACAAGAAGGAAATCTTGCTTAATGAGTTGCTCACAAGTACAATCAATACACTCTCTCTACATTTGAGAGTGGCCTCCAAGCTACTTATATAGCCTCATTATAGGCTAGGGTTAGGGTTTCCCTTGCCCTTCAGCTCATTCACACCTTTCCTTCCCTAATGCACCCTTGCTTACTTAGGGTTCCTATGGTACATTTCTAATAGAAAGTCGATCCATGTATGTGCTACTTGTTATGTAAAGTTGTCTCCCAAGAAGGCTACTACATCAAAGTTTCACAATATAGAAGAGACACCAAGCTACACTTATGATTGGATGAAATAATCTCTTCAACAAGAGGTAGTTAATGAAAAAAAACCATCATTAGGTAATTCCATATCCATATACACATTGCTTCATATGAAAGGTTTTATCAAGGATTCTAATGTTAGCATTTTACATGACAATGGTAGCTAATATGATTTTATTTCCAAAAAGTTTATTATTAAAAGAGTGAATTTAGAAACCATGCCATCTTTATATAAGGTTAAATCTAATTTTCAAGGAATCTAATATAATAATACATGAGAAATGAAAGGATTGGAAATGATGATGGGTTTATCTAAAGAAGTGCTTGATTTCTTGGTAGGTCCTTTAAAGTATTGTAATATTATTTTGAGCATGCATTTCCGTAATCAATACAATCTTGCTATTGTTGATCATGTCCATATAATAATTTTTGAATTTTACTCTATTACTTTTAGAGCTTGAACTGTTTCCTTTAATCACACATACGTAGGCCAAATGTGCACTCAAAAAACAAAGCAAAGTTTGTTTCATTTACATGACTTAAGTTGAGACACCTAATTCTTCCACTCTTAGTCCTTGAAAAAATGCTTCTTGGATGTTTACAAATACTATTTTGTTGATGAAGATTACTCACCACAATTGCCACCTTCTAGAGGAGATTTAGACTAGAAAACCAAATTATTTCTTAGTGTTTCTCATCCACATAAGGCACCTTATAAGCATAACCCACTTCACCAAAAAGAAATCCAATGACAAGTTACTAAAAACACGTTAGATGCATATTGTGACTATAGGGACCTCAATAAACTTACAAATAAAAATAGATATCCTAATTTGCATGTTGGCGATCTATTAGAAAAATTAAAAGCAGCTAATGTTTTGAGTAAAATTGATTTAAAGTATAGATATCATCAAATTAGGATAGATTCAACTAACATAATTAAGATGACTTTTCATTTGTAGTTTCATCAATACTATGAGTTTGTTATAATGCCTCTTGGTTTAGCAAATGCACCTGGAATTTTTGTAGGCTCATGAACAAAATTTTGATTAGTTATCAATATTTTTTCATTTTTTTCTTCAATGATATAAGTTGGTGTTCAATAAGTTGAAAAGGTGAACATAAGGAACATCTGAAAACTATTTTTGATTTACTATTCTAACCCTACTAAGAGGATTTTTTTTCAAAGTCAAATAAAGTATCTTGGTCACTAAAGGTTGATCCAAAGAATGTGCATATGATTAATGAGTGGCCTACACCCAAAATTGTTTATGAAGTTTGTCCCTTTCTTAGTTTACTTGGTTTTATTAAAAGTTTATGCGAAAATTCTCATTGATGGCTCTTCCATTAACAATCTGCATGAAAATGTTGTTTTTGATTGTAGGGATAGCTAGCAGAAATCATTTGTTACATTGAAGTACTTTTTGACCCATGCTCCTATACTCCATTTTCCTAATTTCAATAAACCTTTCTTTCTAATTATGACCAATGCTAGTGGATCCAATGTAGGTGTAGTACTTTAGAGGGAAGCAATGGTATGATGTGGGGTAGAAGTTGTAAGAGAAGACCACAAGAGAGTTATGTGGGTAAAACATGAATGTGTCTCCTTATTCTTTGTTATCTTCACATTGTATACATATACAAGGGGTGCTTGCCCTACTATAAGCCATTGGAATTTACCCTAACAACCTCCCACTTAAAGGCCAACGTGTCTTTATAGGAGTATGAAAAGAAAGTGAAGATACAACTAATGCCCATCAACATTTTGCAATGTGCAAAGCACTCAAAAGGTTGTAAATCATAGAAGTAAAGAAGGTTATCTTTAATAGGGGCACCTGCAACTCTACCTGATCTCATCGGCATCATCAAAACCTTAGTTGCACGAGAAGAGAAAGTGACCATGTCAGTCACAAGCTCAAATACAAATGACCTAGGGATTGATCCTAGAGAATTTCTAACTAAAACCTGGCAACTGCTAGTATAATACGAGCAAAAGGCACATGTTGTGTATGTGGGGAGACTACATGTATGAGATCATAACTGAAATTAGGAGAAGATAGAAGGCTAGGAAAAGACATAATATTGCAAGTTTCTGGATTTACATAAGTGTAAATGGTTGATGGGTAGAGGAAAGATGCTCAGCTTTACCAAGTCCAGTGCATCTTGATGTTCATGGGGCGTACCAGCAACTAGGAGTCAATGTGTAGACAAAGAAAGAGCACTTGAAACTAAGCTCACTCTAGCCCAACTCTTGACCAAGTGGTTGCTAGACAATTCAACCAAGCGGAGTAGCACAACATTAGCTACCTCAATCCTAGCTAGATTAGGAATTACACCCAACACTAGGATCCAAACAAAAATCCAAATGGCCAAAACACACAAGCTTTTGGGCTGTGCCTAGGGGAAAAAGGACGCACTTGGTTCACTAGACTTGATGATGATGAATACAACAATTTTGATATGCTTAAGGAATTCTTAATTAAGACATTCTCCAAAGTATGATACTTGGATAATTTGATTATCAAACTAATGAATACAGTCAAAAGGACAAAGAGGAGATTCATGATTACATTAGCCATGTCAAGAGTCTCTACAAAAGGAATCCATTTTATGAATGACCTACTGAAAAAGATGTGTGCATTGCATTCGCCATCAATAGAATTGAGAATATGGAACTCCATAAATCATTGGTAAGAAATTCAAGCCTCTAAAGGGACACGCTAGCTAGGGTCTTTGAAGAAGAAATCCATATGGAGGACTTGGTAAAGGAGAGAAACACTACAACTATTTAGCCCATAGGGCAACCTTAACATCCATAATGAGAGAGAAACTATCCATAGTTATTAGCCTCTTATAGATATATGAGAAGGGAAAGAATGTAGAAACCATGACTTGCACGAGCCACAAAAGGGTCACCAAGCATTGCCGATTGCAAGGAGACTACCATATCCACAATCTTACCCACAACCACACTATCCCATGAATAGTCATTTTAACTATGGAAGAGGAGCTTCTCTCACTCTACCAACACCTAATGAATAATGGTCTATAGGTCCTAGGGCAAACATCAATCCAATAGGAATATCATTACCACCCAGACTTGTTGTCATCCATCCACTGAGTGATACTCCCATGCACTTCATGGAAGAGAAATTGTAAGAATAATCATATCTAAAACCTTACATCACTTATAATGAAGAGGGATACCCGATCTTAATGGATTTTAAACAGGTTCTAGAGATGGACTTGGGTAGGGAATGAGATTGAGCATTAGGAAAAAATTGAACTCACAAATGTGTCCTTAAAAATAATATAGTTTAAGATGTGGGCCTTTTGGATTGTCCAATAGGAAGGATAGATGTTGACATCCATGGAGGGTGAATCTTCTTTCTCCAAATCTTGGGTTTTTAATTTAAAAAAGGGGTAGTGGTATTGAGATATCGAGCTCCACTCGTGGTGGTGTTGAGATATCGAGCTCCACTCATGGTGGTGTTGAGATATCGAGCTCCAAATCTTGGGTTTTTAATTTAAAAAAGGGGTAGTGGTGTTGAGACATCGAGCTCCACTCATGATATGCCAGGGTGACCGTTGTGCATTTATGTCACCGACTTGTTAGTTGCAGATGCGGTTGGTACACCACCCATGAATAATAGCTAGATGACAGCTATCCTTATCTACTCTAGTTTGTGGCTCAGTTAGTATGCCACCTTAGTTAGTTGAGTTTGGTTTGAGACCCATATATAGGGTTCTTCTATTTCTATGTACTTGTGTTCTTTTGGCTTACACAACTAAGAAGAGGAAAACTGTTTTTAGCCTCCACCTGTGTGTGTATTCCCCCATTGTGCAAGCAAGAAAGCTACAAGTGAGACTTCTTCCTTCTCTCCCACAATCTTGACATGGTATCAGAGCCTTGTTCGTAGTAAGGATCTCAAGAAAGCAAACCAAGTTCGCGGTGTTCTCATAAGAGGACTAGTGTTGCTTTCATTTTTCTTTTTTGGGAGCAAGTCTCTGCAGGTAGCACAGCCGGAAAGTGCAAGAGTGCATTGTCTCAGATTGAGACGCCCTTCGCGGTGTAGCAAGAGGGCAATATATGCTGCGGGAGAAGCTTTAGCCCTCGGTTGCCCTGTTTTTCTGATTTGAGGCCATTTCGGGGCCTGTTTTGGAGGCGGAAGTTTTCCGTAAGCACTCAAGAAAAGGCCCTATTTTTTGCTATGCGACCAGTGTTCTACAGGTCGGTGAAAAGTTACCGTAGAAATTACATTGCATGCCTGTGCGCAGAGACATTGGGAGGTACAGAATCATCCTTGTTGCCTGTTGATGCAAAATCGTCACTAGGAAGTGACTGTGTGGTCAAATACCACTTTCATCAGTTTTGCAGAGCCAGAAAAGTTATGTACTGGCTGTCTATCAGTATTTCAGACTCTATGATTGTGCATATTCAGGATGCAAGTACGCCAAAGGAGGCATGGGATACTCTGTCAAAAATGTATAGCACAAATACGCAAGCCAGGAAAATGCAGCTCAAGCAAGAGTTTCACAATGTGCAAAGAGAAAGTATGAGCATCAATGACTACCACATGAAGGTGAAGAAGATTGTAGATGCACTTGCTTCCATTGAGTCACCAGTGGAAGATGATGACTTAGTTTCTGTAACCTTGAATGGTCTAGGAAAGGATTATGCACAGTTCTGAACATCCATTTCTATCCGTGAAAGATTTCCTGATTTTGAGGAGTTGATTGCTCTTCTAATTTCTGAGGAGCAGAGAAACGGTGGTGTATCTTCTTCAGGAGAAACTTCAAAAGAAACTGTCTTCTACTCAAATGCTGGAAGAGGTAGAGGCAGAGGTAAAGGAGGCCGATCTGGAGGCCGATCTGGAGGCCGTGGTAGAAATCAGAATATGCAACAAACTCAAGAAAACCAATCCTATGGAGGAGGACGTGGTAAATCTAGAGGCAGGGGGAGCCAAAGAGGTCGTGGTGGATGGCAAAGAGGCCAAAATGCAAACAACAATGTTGAATGCTACTACTGTGGTAAAATGGGTCACATGGCTAAAGACTGCTATAAAAAGAAGAATGACATCATGAATGGAAAATTGCAATAAGGGAATTATGCATCTTCTAGTAGACAGGGTGATGAAAAAAATGAGCATTTGTTTATGGTGCAGCACATGAACAATTCTGTGACAAGTGCAGAAGAAAGCAGCGAAGTGTGGTATGTTGACTCAAGTGTGTCAAACCATATGACAGGTCATGTAGAATGGATGCAGGATGCAAGGAAAATGGAAAAACTAGGATTTGTGGAGACTGGTGATGATACTGCATATCCTATTGTGCAGATTGGAAAAATTCATTTGTCTATGCAAGATGGAAAAAAGAAATACCTATCGGATGTATTTCGTGTCCCGAATATCACCAAGAACCTAGTTTCTGTTGGCCAAATAGTTGAGCAGGGCTTGCATATCAGATTTAATCCTCATGGATGCTTTGTTGAGGATATGAAAAATAAAGGTCGCTTGATAGAAAAAGGAAAGAAGAAGGGCAGAATGTTTACATTGGATGCAGACATGCCTGAATTGAGTGCAGCAATGTTTGCACATGGGACCGGTGTAGTTGCAGATATTGATATCTGCATAAACGCATTGTTCATGTTAATGTACAACGACTTAAATCAATGCAGGCCCAAAATATGTTGCAGGATTGCCTAAATTCAAGGTTGCAGAAATGCATAAGGTATGTGAAGCATGTCAATTTGGAAAACAGGCAAGGAAACCATTTCCTAGACATGTTCAAGAGAGTAAAAATCCATTGGAATTAATTCACTCTGATGTATGGACTAATAAAGCTGCATCTATTGGAGGCTGTCATTATTTTGTCACTTTTATTGATGACTATAGCAGAAAAGTTTCGGAGTATTTTATGAAAAAGAAAAGTGAAGTTTTTGGGCATTTCAAAACTCTTAAAGCTATGGTTGAAAAAGAAACAGGCCTGCAAATAAAATGCCTAAGGTCAGATGGAGGGGGAGAGTACCTCTCAAATGAGTTTGCAAGGTTCTTGCAGGAGCATGGCATAAAGCAACAATATTCGTGTAGTCATACCCCACAGCAAAATGGAATTGCAGAAAGAAAAAACAGGCATATTGGAGAGGTATCTCGTGCCATGCTCAATGAAAAAGACATGGCAGTGGGTTGAGGCAGTTGCTACAACAATCTACATAATGAACATGACTCCCACTGCAGCAATACATGGCATGACTCCAGAGGAGAGGTATACTAGTAGGAAACCAGATATTTCTCATTTGAAAATTTTTGGTTGCATTGCCTATGTTCATGTGCCAGATGAGTTGAGATCCAAGTTGGATCCAAAAGCTGAGAAGTGCATCTTTATTGGTTACTCAGCAGAAAGGGTATAGATGCTATAACCCTTCTACTCGTAAGTTTACAGTGAGCAGAGATGTTGTTTTTGATGAGATGAGTAGCTAGTATAAACCAGTAAATGTGATTGATAATGTAGATGCACAAAATGGTAATGATGCACAGAATTCACAGCAGCAGTCACAAGATATTAGTGGACCTGGAGTGTCCTCTAGCAGTGGTTCACATTCTTCACCATGGATAGGCAGATTGAGATCAGGAGAATCTTCTCAAAGCAATGCAGATAGTGGTATGCAGGTATCGTGAAAAGGAAAAGAGAAGGTAGATCAGCCCATGTTTGAGGTGAATGCAGGTCACTCTTATGTGGATGGTGAATCCAGTGGCTCAGAACAGAGCATTGATGATGAGTTGGGTATTCCTTCTATTGTTACACCTGGAGTAAGGAAGACCATGGATGTTTTGAGAGCATCTGGAAGTGATCCTACTTTGCGTAGGTCTACCAGAGCTAGGTATCTTGTGGATAGGCTGAAATATGATGGATTTACAGCCATTCATTATGCCTATATAGTCAAAGTGATACAGGAATCAGAACCCATTTCTTTTGAGCAAGCCATGGGAAAAGAAAAATGGGAGAAAGCCATGGATGAAGAAATGGATGCTTTGGAAGCAAATGCTACATGGGAATTGGTACCTTTGCCTAAAGATAAGAATGCAATTGGTTGTAAGTGGGTTTATAAGGTGAAGCACAATGCAGATGGCTCTGTGAATAGATATAAGGCAAGCTTAGTAGTCAAGGGGTATGTACAAACATATGGCATTGATTATGAAGAAACATTCAGTCCGGTTGCAAGGATGGCAACCGTAAGAGCAGTCATTTCTATGGCTGCATCAAAGGGATGGTCTTTACATCAGATGGACGTAAAGAATGCCTTCTTGCATGGTGATTTGCAAGAAGAGGTCTATATGGAGCAGCCACCAGGTTATGTGCATGCTGTTCATCCTGAGTTTGTTTGCAGGTTGAAGAAAGCCTTGTATGGCTTGAAGCAAGCACCTAGAGCATGGACTGACAAGATAGGATAGTATCTTGTCACTATTGGCTTTCAGATTTCCAAGGTAGATTTCTCACTTTATGTGAGAAAAACAGAGAAAGGTATTATGCTGCTTGTCATTTATGTTGATGATTTGATTATCACAGGTGATAGTGATGAAGATATCCTTCATGTGAAAATGCTATTGAAGTAGAAGTTTGAGATGAAGGATTTGGGAGAGCTGCGTTATTTCTTGGGCATTGAGGTGATTAGATCACCAAGTGGGATATGGCTCTTGCAGAGGCAGTATGGATTGGACATGCTGTCCAAATATGGGATGACAGGTTGTAAGCCTATTTCAGTTCCTTTGGAGTAGAATGTGAAGTTGAGCGCAAATGCAGGTGAGCTTCTCGAAGACCCTACTATGTAGAGACACATAGTAGGAAGTTTGATTTATATGACTATTACCAGTCCAGATTTGAGCTATGCTGTTGGATTGGTAAGTCAGTTTATGCAGGCTCCAAGGAAACCACATTTGGATGCGGCTAGACACATACTCAGGTATGTGAAGTCCACATTGCAGTATGGACTATTTTATGAGACTGGGGTTCAGATACAGTTGCATGGATACACTGATGCTGATTGGGCTGGTAGTATTTCTGATAGACGATCTACCAGTGGATATGTGTTCTCTTTTGGGAGTGCCGCAGTCACTTGGAGCAGCAAGAAACAACCTACAGTTGCCTTGTCGAGCACAGAGGCTGAGTACAGGGGTGCAACAATGGTTGCATGTGAGGTAGCTTGGTTGCATAAGCTACTTTATGATATGCATCAGCCTACAGATGGGCCAGTTGTCATTTATTGTGACAACATGAGTAGTATACACTTGGCAAATAACCTAGTCTACCATGCTAGAACAAAGCACATTGAGGTGCATTATCACTATGTGCGAGAGAAAGTTTTACTAGGTCTTATTGATCTAGTTTATGTCGGCATAGAGGATTAGGTAGCTGACATATTTATGAAGGCATTGGGCGTAGAGAAACTGTGCAAGTTCAGAGACCTACTTGGTATACATGAATTGGGATTGAGCTTGAGGGGGGGTGTTGAGATATCGAGCTCCACTCGTGATATGCCAGGGTGACCGTTGTGCATTTATGTCACCGACTTGTTAGTTGCAGATGTGGTTGGTACACCGCCCATGAATAATAGCTAGATGACAGCTATCCTTATCTACTCTAGTTTGTGGCTTAGTTAGTACATAAAACTAGGTTTGTGGCTTAGTTTTTGGACAGAAGGCACAGGTGATCATCTCTCTCTCTCTCTCTCTCTCTCTCTCTACATGTGTTGTTTCTCTTTTATGTTGTGTTTTCAATAGAATTTGATGTTGGTTCTAATTGTTGTTTTCTTGCAAATTTTATGTGGAGCAAGAGACAACAATGTTAATCTCTCTCTTTGTTTAGTTTTTTTTTTGTTGCTATCTTTTTAATACAACATGATGTGAGTTCTAGCCCTTGTTGTTTTATTGCACAGATCATTTTGGGTGACATTGCATAAGTGCTCATCTCTCTCTCTCTCTCCCTTTCTCTCTCTATGTTTCCTCTTTTCTACTATTTTTTCAGTATACCTTTGTGTAAATACTAACTCTTGCTATTGTCTTTGGAGAGATCAATTTGGGTAAGATTGGATAGGTGCCCATTTCTTTCTCTCTCCCGCATATTCACACACTCTCTCTTTCTTCCTCTTTGCATTTTCCCTTTTCTACTATCTTTACAATAACGTTTGATGCTAGTTCTAACTTAAGGATCAATTGTTGTTGCAACACTTAACACAAGGTTGAGTAGAGATTTTGTAGCTCAATTTACGAGTAAATTTGCCATATTTTGTGGTGCCAAAATTTATTCATTCAATTAGTGACTTTAATGTTTGATGGGATTGATGTTTTCTTTTGTCCATAATTTGCAATGGGTTTTGATCAGCAAGGATTCAATCTTATCTTCAATAGATCATCTTATAGGTAAATTGGCCCTATTTTGTGTTGCTTCTATTCATGCAGTTATCTCGATATTTTTTGTTAAAAGGGATTCATGTAGGTATTTTTTTGTACATGCAAGTATTGTACAAGGTTTAGGTGAAGCACATAATTTTTGATTGACTATTTTGATGTGGTATGAGTGATTCCTTTGTGCTGGATGATATGGATCTACTAGAAGTTGATGGTTAAAAAATCCTCAGCTTTATTGGTCCTATGTGTCCATTCGGATCTCCATGCCAATTGACAATGACCCATGAGACTCTTGTATCATATCATCCATATAACACACAATATGTTGAGTCATAGAATATCTCAGGTGTCAATCCAATGTGCCTATTAATATTTGCATGCCATGTGGTTTCCATCCTTGAAACAATTACTCTATAATACCCATGTTTCATACAATGTATTGAGTCAAAACAGACTCCTATTCATTTTAATGAAATTTATTTTGGAGAAATTCTCTAAATATTCTTGTGCTATTCTTTCCATTATATTTCATGTAAATGATATGATTAAAGTGATGCTTTAAAATTGAATCTATACTTTGTGTTGATGTACATATCCACGTGCGTTTGGATATCGATGTTTGTGTCTATTTACAAAAGTGTAAACATCTCTTAATGCCATGTTGATTTGTATGGCATATTGGTGATTACTAGACAACCTTAAAATGCTTATTATTTAGGGATTAATACATACTTCTTTACATCTAATGCCTAGATTGCATCGGCAATTTATCTCCTTGCATTGGATACACCCCTAGAGGAGGAGAGCAATGAAGATACAACTCCACATGTTGTTGCTATCACATATATGGGAGAAGAGTCGATTGAAGAGCTTATAGATGTTGAAGAGGAACATCAGGTGGTGGTAGAGCAAGGGTTGGCTCTCATGGTGCCATCTTCTTCAGAATAGCCACAAGTCGACAAACCCAACCTTGCCTTCTTGATGCCCATTGAAGTAGATGGTGTACAATACTTGCTTATGTTAGATGTGTTGCAATACTTGGAAATGAAGAAAGAAGAGTTGTTTCTCATCCTAGTTAGGGATTCAATGGAAGACTTGATCAATTATGATTACATGGATGTGCATCTGATGATGGCAGAGATTGGAAGATATGATGGCATAAGCTTAGATACAATGAGTGCCATCGTAGCAACACATGAGCATATTACCTCGATTGAAGAAGATTACCTTGTGTTGGATGCCAAATTTGAAGCACTATAGCATGATCTATTCAGACCAAGGCCCTAGCTTCCTACCAAGGAGTTTGTAGATCCCTCTACCCAAAGAGGTGCCTCATTGACACACGAGGAAATGAAGATACAAGATGATTTGGAGAAGGTGAGATTTCTAACTATCATATATTTTTATATGACAAAACTTGATGGTAGGGTGCATTGGGTCCCCTAGAGTCCATCGGTGAGATCTTGGCAAAAAATGATGCCTCTAGCTGTCCTGTTCAAAGTCTGGTGTCTAGGGCCACTTTCCTTGGCAAAAAATGATGTCTGTAGCTTCCCTGTCTGAAGTTTGGCATCTAGGGTCACTTTCGACTCCAAAAGTGGCCCTAGATGCTAGAGTTCACACATGGTAGCTGCAGGTATCATTTTTGGCCAAGATCTCACCAGTGGACTCCGAAGGACCCAATGCACCCTATCGTCAAGTTTTGTCACTTTCTGATAACTGTAGGTTAGTTGCTAAATATATTGTTTGATTTGACTTGGTCATTTAGGACATATTGTAGATAAATGAGTTTCCATCAAGGCAAGTAGGAGCTTGACATGTGGATCGACGGAAGGATTCAGTTATGGAGTACATTGGAAACCTTGTTACGGACTTCGTGGTCTTCCATAAGAAGTGATCACCATGAGGGCAAGAAACAATCATGAAAATTTGAGCTTTGACCAAGTTTGGACCTTTTTGAGCAATATCTGTGACATGGAGAAGGTGGTGCTAGTCAAGCGGTCAAAGCTTCTTTACTTGTTTGACCAAACACATAGTAGAGTAATATGTATGCTTGCTACATTAGGTGACCTTGCTAAAGTGTCCGATCTGCTTCTCCTGGAGAAAGAGCTGAAGGGAGAGCATGTCATTTTTGAAGCAAAGAAGAAACTTCTATTTTCATCAGAAGCTAGACCCTCCTCTCCACTGATGAAAAAGCCAAGGAACGAATGAGAGTTCTTGTTGGCCATTGGCTCTTTGTATCCGCCATTACTATCAGCCATCGCATGTATTTTTCTTGATAAATATAAGATATTTTACTTTGTCCCTATAAATAAGTATTTATTGAATAAATGTGCGATTCTTGTAAGTATGATGATAATGTGTGGTATGTGAATGACACATTCACATATGTTAAGATAATCCAATTTAATTATGTCAACACATAGTACTGCACTTGCAATTGTGCATAGGCAATAACATAACTCATATATGTATGTATTACTACTTTTGATGCATGCGTATGTTAAACAAAAATTAAGAGTCGTGTGTTTCAAGAAACAAAACAAAAATAACTTTACTTAATTATTTGAATTCGGTACACATTGCATGAGATATTATGTATATATATAGAAATATTTAAATGTGGCAGAGTATACAAAATGTTTTGGCCTTCCAAGATGCTATGGTGCTATAACACTCACTACAAAACCTTGCATCATTAATCTCATAACCTATGGAGGAGTCCCCTTGCCGTGTTGAAACCAAACGATAAAGTTCATGTCTTTATTTGTGATTGTGACACACTTTGCATGGTTGGTCGCTAGCTGTGTATCATCGAACAAGTCGATGAGAAACTCCTCTACAGCCATTCAAAGGGCCTCTATAGCTATATCAATCCACCTTCCTGTTGGTGGGCCATCCCACACTCGTGCCCAAAATCTTTCCATTCCTTTCAGCTTCAAGTCTTGCATGACTTCCTGAATAACCTTATGAAAAGATCTTTTCGGAATGAGAAGCTCGTATCCACGCTGGATTCTCCTCCTTATCTCTCGAAGGGCGATAGTGCCGGTTTCCATCTCCTCTTCTTTTGTGGTGGTCGTTCTGCTCTATGGGGAGCATTTGCTTTGATGCACTAGAGGAGGCTCCACCTTGTGCTCCAGGTGGCAGGCCTTGGCGTGAGGCCTTCCCGTAGCCAAAATGGCAACATGCTTGCTCGGTGCATGCCATGCAAGCTCGAGGAGGACAAGATGGAGAAGAGACAGAGGTTGGGGGTGTGAGAATGGAGGAAGGAAAGAAAAAAATATGTGAAAATGAGAAGAAGAATGAACTTTTAACCCATTTAAACCCTACAACTGGGTTAATGTAGCTTCATACGCATTGTCCATCATGTGATCGTAAATCCATCACCTTTTATTAGAATATGATGAAATTTCACATTCACACTCTTTAGGTGGCTAAGAGCCTAAATTATTTTTTTTTGGGAAAAAAATGCATGCAGACCCCTGGTTCGAAGTAGCAAGAAAGTGGCTCTAGACGCCAAACTTTGGACCAGGGATTTGCATGCATTTTTTTATCCCAAAAAAAATAATTTGGGCTCTTGGCCACTTAACGAGTGTGCGTGTGAAGTTTTGTTGAATTTCGATACAGTTTAGTATTTTAAAAATTATCCCACACCAAAAATATGGATGGATTGATAATAAAAAAATCAACATCATGACTACTGGCCCTTAGAAACTTCTCACCATATAGACTATATGGAGGCATTAGGAGTAAAGTTTACAATAAGAAATGGTAAAATTTTGCATGTTTTTCCTATTGAAATTGATAGTGCTAGCAAAAACTATAAGTAAGAGTTGAAAATACAGTGAAGATGCATAGTCAAAGTTGAGAGTGAAGGACAAGAGTAAAAATTTAGTTCATATTTTAAGGGCGTGTACAACAATTTTTCCCTGGGACATAGTCATATGTTCAATGCACGAGGATACACTATGCCCAAAAAGATAACATTATAAACTGTGATTATTCCATTGGAACGAATGCATCCTTCACCACATGCTATCCAATGTGAAATTTCCATCCCTTGTATGGATCAAACTCCGATGCTTTCCTTTTTGGCAAAGTATGGCCCATGTGCCTCAAGGATATGCTACAAAGACACATATCACACATGAGTAAAACTATGCTCAATAGTTTATACAATTCATACACTTTTAAAATATTAACTTAGTACGTACCATGTAATGTGTGATAGAGCTTTTGCCCCATGCTTCCACCATGTTTTTGTAGAACGTATGCATATCTTCGATAAATTCTTGCTTGTCTTCATTGTTAAACCCCATCTTGTAAAGTAAGGGAGTCAATTTGTTAAGACTTATCCAAACCTTAGCTTTGGCCAACCTTGTTTTTCCTCCATTACTTCGATTAGGAACTTTAAAATGTAACGTTTTCCACCCATCGTAGTTACCAAAACTTCCTAGCCTTTTCTCCTCCAAAACAATGCTTTTTTGGCAAGTTACCAGATTTTCGTGATCTGTTCTCATATTTTTCAATTGTCACTTGATGCTTGTGTAGCCCAATTTCTGATAGCACTTGCTCCACATTCCTACACGTTGCAATGGCTTATTTTTCTGGTTGCATCCTATAAGCAAAGCAAATGTATTCATATACAAGTTTCACCATGATTTTGACAAAAGCATGCAATGAACAAATGTATAGTATGATCCAATGGAATGTTGAAGATGGGCTTCCAAGTGGGATCTTCTCTATTGCACGTTGGTGCAACACTTGTCACCCTTTTGCCAGTTCTTCTTTCCATCCTTTCCTTCCACCCTCTCTATGAAGCAATATAGGCATGGATTCTTTGTATTTGCACCATTGGAGATTCCACACATGCATTTTAAAGTTTTCAAGTCTCTTGTAAGATGCCATGCAACCAAGTATTGACCATATCCTTCAACCAAGAGCATCTCACCATGTTCATGATGATAGATGATGCTTAGAATACTTGTGTGTGTAAAGAACAACTATAGCACCTCAAATGTTTCCTTAGGAACTTCAAATGCAGCGAGCCACCACACATGGCACTCAGATTGAACACTAAAGTTCCTTGGGTTGCTCTTATTGAATTGTAAATCTCTATTCATCAGAGTTACACTAACTCTTTCAAGCTTTACTCCTTTGATGACCTCACTTTCATCCAATTTTATAACAAACTGCAATTTACCATTACATTCCTCAACAGACATGCTGTGTTACATAACCATTGGAGACTATACCTTGTACAAATCTAAATAATAATTGTTGAGTTCGGTAAACTTCACCTCATATGCATTTTTTGTCCCAACCTTTAGTGTTTCCACGCATTGAACATGCATGGGATCTCCTATCAACTCCAAACCTTTGTATTAAGTTGCCGTTCGGCCTCTATTACCTTTGAAGGTTGAGGAAGAGGTACAATTCTATTTCTCTTTAGCACACAACCAAACCCAATCTTCACACCTTTGAATATCTTTGAGTAAATTGCTGTGCTAATACCGGCCTTGTCACAAATGGATTGTGCATCCACACCTGATAACTCATTTGAAACATCTTTTAATATACACTCAATTACCTTTTCCTTCACAACCTTAAACTTAGGATTGCTCAAAGCATTTTCCAATGCACTTGCCTTTAGTAATCTATTAATACATGATCCAACCTCACCCTCACCTAGGTTCTCATTCTTCTGAGCTACCTTACATGCTTTGATACGTCGCTTTCACTAGCCATTATTCACAATTAACTCATTGTTTGGCTCTTCTTTCGCTTGCGCTCCTATGTTAGCTTGCTGTTGATCTTTCTCAGGTCATCCAACTGTGCCTTTGCCTCCTCATATAAGATACCAATGTTATGGACAGTGTCCCACATTGAAATAATTTGATTGTTTTGTTGAATTATAGTGTCATTTAGCTGTATCACTTGTCCTATGAGTTGTTGTATATGAACTTGATGTGCAGTGATCACATCATGACAATTTTTAATGGTTACTTGGCAAGTTGTAAATACTTTGAACGCTTGATCATTGAGCCACCTAGTATAACCAAGCAGCCCATTTTCACCCTCGCACACATACTTCAACAAATTTGTGATTCTTGAGAAAGTTGGAGGCCTATTGTTTAAGGGGTCAATTGGGTAGATTCCCCCATCAACCCACAAGTCCACATGTTTCAATCCCATTTTCCTGTAACTCTGTAGAACTTGAGGTTTGACATTGGTACATTTTGTTCTTTTGAAAAATGGGGCGTATTCAATCTCTACCTCAATATGCTGCTCCTTCTTTCCTGTATTCATTTTACTATTAATTGAAACGGGGAGCCTACTTGGTTGTCACAAGAGGTAGAGTGTAGATGCAGAGAGAGGCACACAAAGGTACCAAGGGAAAGGAGGGTGTAAGTTATTCACTTTGTTAATGAAGGTTGCATAAACACAGAGAAGAGATCACAATAGAGCCATGAGAGAGTATAGATATGGGGGAAAATAGCTCAGAGAGTAGGGATGTCCAAGAATTTTTGTATTTTAGATATTTCTATTTTACCTCAAAAAACATTTTTTAAAAAAACGAATTTGACCAGTTGGTTTGTTTTTTGACCAAAAGCTAGAATATAAAAAATCCCCAAAATATCTTAAAAGGAACTTCTAAAATTTCCTTTTCCTTATTCTCAATTAAAAAAATCAATTACCTCATCAATGGATATGAGCAAGAGAAATAAAATGCTAGCTTATTGGCTACTTTGACCTCAACACCATGGTCTTGTACCAATTCAACAATTATTGAAGTAGATCCATTTACTCTAGAAGCATTGAAAAAGTGGATCAAGGGACCAGTGTAGTTCAGAGATACCAGCCCCACAAGACTAGACTGGTGACACACACATACCTAGTCTAAGCCTAAATCCCATGATGACTAAGGACTTGCACAAGTAAATGCCTTTTGGAGGGAATGGAGATGCATGTAGTCCTTTCTATCATTGTATTGGGAGATTCCATTAGAAAGGGAATTTTGGACATAGGAGTAGGAGTTAGTGTCCTTAGCCATGCAGTTTTATAGGCTTGGGGCAATCTGCTTGTGGAAATTGCACAATTTAATGCTTGCCAATCAAACAAAGATAAGATCCTTTGGCATTTTGATAGGCATCATGTTCTTAATGAACTTTATGAAGGGAGTTGACTACGACATCCTACTTGGTTGACCCTACATGAGAAGTGCAAGAGTTATTAAAGATTGTGGTAATGGCCTAATGTCATTCAAAAAATGCATAGAAAATGTGAAGATTGAGGTGCATACTAGAATACCACATTAGTCAACCTAGACACCATCTCTACCTTGCTGAAGGGCAACACCTAGATTGCATCAAGATTCGCACATGAAATACATTCCATGTCTTGATAAGAATGAACAAGATTGGATGCATATCCTTGGTACAGTTGACTTGCCCTTCTTGGATGATGAGGATGATTATGAGCGAGTAGCTACTATAGTCAGCCATATTGAGTAGCGAACAAAGACAATGAATGCCATAAATCAATACCTACTGAGATAAATTCAATATGCATGATGGAAATAAGTGCTGAGACAACTCCTAAGATGACTTATCAAGTACCTACTACTAACAAGTTGGAGCTAATTAAGATCCTAGTATTTTTGAAAAAGAAACTGCATGAAAACCCCAACGCAAATCTAAAACCACTCAAAGAGCTCTTAGAAGCTCAAAAATGGAGGTGAACCAAAGTACATAACTTAAACTTGCTCTACAACTGGGCCCTTCTTGAGAAGAACAGCAAGTTGAAAGAAGAGGCAATGATGGATGATGAGTTTCTAATTCAAAACATATAGAATGTGTATATATTGATTGTGAATCAAGAGACAAAGCCTCAACCATAGAATTTGAAACAATCGACTACAACACAATGGTCATGTAATTCAATAAATCATTATTGACTCCAAACCTAAGGAAATACATGTGTTGCTTGTGTTGATGGAGTAATTAGGATGGATTGTGATAAAAATTGGCTAGAGTACTTGGAAGCACTAGATTATGAGCAAGCGCAACTCAGTTAAGTGAATCCAATAACCTTGTGTGAAATCGAAACTGCTATGACTACTAGGAGAAACACCCTCATCCACTATGAGTTAGAAGTCAACTCAAATATTGCCTAGAAATCCCTTTGCTAGCTAAGACTTAGCACACCAAGCAAGATCTTCCAATCCACCTATGGCACAAAAGGTTGAAGGAGGAGGGGAAAAAGATTGCAAAAAGCATCAATATTGAGAAACAAATGAACTCACGAAATTGTGGGAGCTCTCACTCAACCGCCAAGACCCACGGACCACTTATTGTTTCAAGTGTTCCAAGCCGAGCACTAATGGCTACCTCTCACATAGCCGATACGCCATCCATATCTACTGGTGTAGTGAGCTTACTTCCATGACGTTCGAGTTATCTCCTCTTCCACGCACTTCAGTAGCTCCATGATCCAAGTGCAAGCTTCAAGCAAGCTCCATCCTCAAGCTCCACGCTCCAAGATCCATTGCCGCGAGCAATACAAGAGAAGAGAAGAGAAGAGAAGAGAAGAGAAGAGAAGAGAAGAGAAGAGAAGAGAAGAGAAGAAGAGAGGAGAAGATGGAGAGCTTTGTCAAGATTGTGGGAGAGAAGGAAGGAGTCTCACTTGTAGCTTTCTTGCTTGCACAATGGGGGAATACACACAAGGGTGGAGGCTGAAAACAGTTTTCCTCTTCTTAGTTGTGTAAGCCAAAAGAACTCTCATACAAAGAAATAGAAGAACCCTATATATGGGTTTCAAACCAAACTCAAATAACTAAGGTGGCATACTAACAAAGCCACGAACTAGAGTAGATAAGGATAGCTGTCATCTAGCTATTATTCATGGACGGTGTACCAACCGCATCTGCAACTGATAAGTCGGTGACATAAATGCACAACGGTCACCTTGGCATATCACGAGTGGAGCTCGATATCTCAACACTCCCCCTCGAGCTCAATCCCAATTCCTGCACACCAAGAAGGTCTCTGAACTTGCGCAGCTTCTCTGCGCTCAATGCCTTCGTGAATCTGTCAGCTACCTGATCCTCTGTGCTAACATAAACTAGATCAATAAGACCTAGTAAAACCCTCTCCCACACATAGTGATAATGCATCTCAATGTGCTTTGTTCTAGCATGATAGACTGGGTTATTTGCCAAGTGTATACTACTCATGTTGTCACAATAAATGACAACTGGCCCATCTGTAGGCTGATGCATATCATAAAGTAGCTTATGCAACCAAGCTACCTCACATGCAGCCATTGCTGCACCCCTGTACTTAGCCTCTGTGCTCGACAAGGCAACTGTAGGTTGTTTCTTGCTGCTCCAACTGACTGCAGCACTCCCAAAAGAGAACACATATCCACTGGTAGATCGTCTATCAGAAATACTACCAGCCCAATCAGCATCAGTGTATCCATGTAACTGTATTTGAACCCCAATCTCATAAAATAGTCCATACTGCAATGTGGACTTCACATATCTGAGTATGCATCTAGCCGCATCCAAATGTGGTTTCCTTGGAGCCTGCATAAAATGACTTACCAATCCAGCAGCATAGCTCAAATCTGGCCTGGTAATAGTCATATAAATCAATCTTCCTACTATGCGTCTGTATATAGTAGGGTCTTCGAGAAGCTCACCTGCATCTGTGCTCAACTTCACATTTTGCTCCAAAGGAACTGAAATAGGCTTACAGCCTGTCATCCCATATTTGGACAGCATGTCCAATCCATACTACCTCTGCAAGAGCCATATCCCACTTGGTGATCTAATCACCTCAATGCCCAAGAAATAACGCAGCTCTCCCAAATCCTTCATCTCAAACTTTTGCTTCAATAGCATTTTCACATGAAGGATATATTCATCACTATCACCTGTGATAATCAAATCGTCAACATAAATGACAAGCAGCATAATACCTTTCTCTGTTTTTCTCACATAAAGTGAGAAATCTGCCTTGGAAATCTGAAAGCCAATAGTGACAAGATACTGTCCTATCTTGTCAGACCATGCTCTAGGTACTTGCTTCAAGCCATACAAGGTTTTCTTCAACCTGCAAACAAACTCAGGATGAACAACATGCACATAACCTGGTGGCTGCTCCATATAGACCTCTTCTTGCAAATCACATGCAAGAATACATTCTTTACATCCATCTGATGTAAAGACCATCCCTTTGATGCAGCCATAGCAATGACTGCTCTTACGGTTGCCATCCTTGCAACCGGACTGAATGTTTCTTCATAGTCAATGCCATATGTTTGTGCATACCACTTGACTACTAATCTTGCCTTGTATCTGTTCACAGAACCATCTGCATTGTGCTTCACCTTATAAACCCACTTACAGCCAATTGCATTTTTACCTTTAGGCAAAGATACCAACTCCCATGTAGCATTTGCTTCCAAGGCATCCATTTCTTCATCCATGGCTTTCTCCCATTTTTCTTTTCCCATGGCTTGCTCAAAAGAAGTGGGTTCTGGTTCCTGTATCACTTTGACCATATATGCATAGTGAATGGCTGTAAATCCATCATATTTCAGCCTATCCACAGGATACCTAGCTCTGATAGACCTGCGCAAAGTAGGTTCACTTCCAGGTGCTCTCAAAACATCCCTGGTCTTCCTTACTCCAGGTGTAACAATAGAAGGAATACCCAACTCATCATCAATGCTCTGTTCTAAGCCACTGGATTCACCATCCACATAAGAGTGACCTGCATTCGCATCAAACATGGGCTGATCTACCTTCTCTTTTTCTTTTTGTGATACCTGCATACCACTATTTTCATTGCTTTGAGAAGATTCTCCTGATCTCAATCTGCCTGTCCATGGCGAAGAATGTGAGCCACTGCTAGAGGACGCTCCAGGTCCACTAATATCTTGTGACTGCTGCTGTGAGTTCAATGTAACATTACCATTTTGTGTATCTACATTATCAATCACGTTTACTGCTTTATACCAGCTACTCATCTCATAAAAAACAACATCTCTGCTCACTGTAAACTTATGAGTAGAAGGGTTATAGCATCTATACCCTTTTTGCTGCAGAGAATAACCAATAAAGATGCACTTCTCAGCTTTTGGATCCAACTTGGATCTCAACTCATCTGGCACATGAACATAGGCAATGCAACAAAAAATTTTCAAATGAGAAATATCTGGTTTCCTACCAGTATACCTCTCCTCTGGAGTCATGCCATGTATTGATGCAGTGGGAGTCTTGTTCATTATGTAGACTGCTGTAGCAACTGCTTCAGCCCAGTAAAAATCTGGCAAGTCTTTTTCATTGAGCATGGCACGAGATACCTCTCCAATATGCCTATTTTTCCTTTCTGCAATTCCATTTTGTTATGGGGTATGACTGCATGAATATTGCTGCTTTATGCCATGCTCCTGCAGGAACCTTGCAAACTCATTTGAGAGGTACTCTCCCCCTCCATCTGACCTTAGGCATTTTATTTGTAGGCCTGCTTCTTTTTCAACCATAGCTTTAAGAGTTTTGAAATGCCCAAAAACTTCACTTTTCTTTTTCATAAAATACACCCAAACTTTTCTGCTATAGTCATCAATAAAAGTGATAAAATAATGACAGCCTCCAAGAGATGCAGCTTTAGTAGTCCACACATCAGAGTGGATTAATTCCAATGGCTTCTTACTCTCTTGAACATGTCTAGGAAATGGTTTCCTTGCTTGTTTTCCAAATTGGCAGGCTTCACATACCTTATGCATTTCTGCAACCTTGAATTTAGGCAATCCTGCAACAATATTTTGGGCCTGCATTGATTTAAGTCGCTGTACATTAACATGACCAATGCGTTTATGCCAGATATCAATATATGCAACTACACCGGTCCCATGTGCAAACATTGCTGCACTCAATTCAGACATGTCTGCATCCAACGTAAAGATTCTACCCTTCTTCTTTTCTTTTGCTATCAAGCGACCTTTATTTTTCATATCCTCAACAAAGCATCCATGAGGATTAAATCTGACCTGTAAGCCCTGCTCAACCATTTGACCAACAGAAACCAGATTCTTGGTGATATTCGGGACATGAAATACATCGGACAGGTATTTCTTTTTCCCATCTTGCATAGACAAATGAATTTTTCCAATCTGCACAATAGGATGTACAATATCATCATCAGTCTCCACAAATCCTGGTTTTTCCATTTTCCTTGCATCCTCCATCCATTCTGCATGACCTGTCATGTGGTTTGATGCACCTGAGTCAACATACCATACATCATTACTTTCTTCTGCACTTGTCACAGAATTGTTCATGTGCTGCACCATAAACAAATGCTCATTTTTGTCATCACCCTGTCTACTAGAAGACACATAATTCCCTTGTTGCAATTTTCCATTCATGATGTCATTCTGCTTTTTATAGCAGTCTTTAGCCATATGACCCATTTTACCACAGTAGTAGCATTCAACATTACTATTTGCATTTTGGTCTCTTTGCCATCTACCACGACCTCTTTGGCTCCCCCTGCCTCTAGAGTTACCACGTCCTCCTCCATAGGACTGGTCTTCTTGAGATTGTTGCATATTTTGATTTCTACCACGGCCTCCAAATCGGCCTCCTCTACCTCTGCCTCTACCTCTTCCAGCATTTGAGTAGAAGACAGTTTCTTTTGAAGTTCCTCCTGAAGAAGATGCACCACCATTTCTCTGCTCCTCAGAAATTAGAAGAGCAATCAACTCCTCAAAATCAGGAAATCTTTCACGGACGGAAATGGATGTTCGGAACTGTGCATAATCCTTTCCTAGGCCATTCAAGGTCACATAAACTAAATCATCATCTTCCACTGGCGACCCAATGGAAGCAAGTGCATCTGCAATCTTCTTCACCTTCATGTGGTAGTCATTGATGGTCATATTTTCTCTTTGCACATTATGCAACTCTTGCTTGAGTTGCATTTTCCTGGCTTGCGTATTTGTGCTATACATTTTTGACAAAGTATCCCATGCCTCCTTTGGCGTACTTGCATCTTGAATATGTACAATCATAGAGTCTGAAATGCTGATAGACAGCCAGTACATAACTTTCCTAGCTCTCTCATGCCATGCTTTAAATGCCTGCATTTGCTGTTGATTGGAAACATCAGGAAGAATTGGTTCTTCTTCATTTCCTGCAACAAATTTCCAATATTCTTTTCCCATAAGGAAATTCGTCATTCTAAACTTCCATGCTTGGAAGTTGTTCTTGTCAAGCTTTTCAGTGACAATCTGTGAAAGAGAATCAGACGCCATTACAGAACACTGCAAAAAATTTTGTCACTGCAAAAAATACAGCTTCACCCTCACAAGGGAAAATCTGCAAAACTGGCGAAAGTGGTATTTGACCACACAGTCACTTCCTAGTGACGATTTTGCATAAACAGGAACCAAGGATGATTCTGTAACTCCCAATGCCTCTGCACACAGGCATAAGATGAAATTTCTACAGTAACTTTTCACCGACCTGTAGAACAGTGGCTGCACAACATAAAACTGAGCCTTTTCCTGAGTGTGTGCAGAAAACATCCGCCTCCAAAACAGGCCCCGAAATGGCCTCAAATAAAAAAAACAGGGTCACCGAAGGCTAAAGCCCTTTCCCGCAGCATATACTGCCCTCTTGCTTCACCGCGAAGGGCATCTCAACCTGAGACAATGCACTCTTGCAATTTCCGGCTGTGCTACCTGCAGAGATCTGCTCCCAAAACAGAAAATGAAAGCAACACTGCTCCTCTTACCAGAACACCGCAAGCTTGGCTTGCTTTCTTGAGCTCCTTACCATGAACAAGGCTCTGATACCATGTCAAGATTGTGGGAGAGAAGGAAGGAGTCTCACTTGTAGCTTTCTTGCTTGCACAATGGGGGAATACACACAAGGGTGGAGGCTGAAAACAATTTTCCTCTTCTTAGTTGTGTAAGCCAAAAGAACTCTCATACAAAGAAATAAAAGAACCCTATATATGGGTTTCAAACCAAACTCAAATAACTAAGGTGGCATACTAACTAAGCCACGAACTAGAGTAGATAAGGATATCTGTCATCTAGCTATTATTCATGGACGGTGTACCAACTGCATCTGCAAACTGACAAGTCAGTGACATAAATGCACAACGGTCACCCTGGCATATCACGAGTGGAGCTCGATATCTCAACAAGCTTCTCCACCCCACGGTCCCTCACCCTCACACACCCACTCCCTCACACTTTCACACTCCCTCTCTCAAGCACAAGCTCAAGCAAGCAAGAAGAAGAAGAAGAAGAAGAAGAAAATGATGAGAGCTACTTTTTGCCACACACAAGAATGAGCTTCTCATTCACTTTTCAACTTTATATACAAAACCCTAAATCCCTTTTGGGCGCTCATCCCCTTTTCCCCTTTTTTACATGGCCGGCCATAGCCTAGGCCCTTTTTCCCATTGTCCTTCTATCTTCCTAGCTTCCTTTCCACTGCCCATCTACATTTACAAATTGCACGGGTGAGAGCCCGACACTCTTTTACAAGATTTCAGGGTGCGCCTTTTTATTTTAAAATGCACATTTCCCCTTTTGCATTTGCCTTGGACTTTTAAGGTTGCCCTTGCACTTTTGGCCTTTTCTCCTATTCTTTCTTTAGTCGGGCTACCTTTTTTCCGCCTTTGCCCAGCGTCTTTTTTATTTCCTTTTGCTTTCTTCGTGTTGGGGTTAACATTACCCCCCTCCTAGATGAGTGCCAGTCCCATGGCACTCACCGTCATAGGTAGCATGCGGAGCTTGCACCGAAGACATGGGTGAAAGGGATTATTGGGGCTTGCCTTGGAGGAGTTCTGATGTTGGTGCGGATGAAGGTCGGTGGTGGCACTTTGCTGTTCTGATTGGCTGGTGATATGATTGTCGTAGGTGGTGATAGGGCTACTCTTTGTTGGGAATGGTCACTCATAGCTGGCACAGGTGTTGGTGTTCTTGATGCTCATGGTGGATTTTTCTCATGATGATTTTTTGGTGGATTTGCATGATGAAGTAAAAGACAAGAGTTCAGAGTTGAGTGTTGATGTAGAGGTGACGGTGCTTTCGGTGGAGTCTTTAATACATGCCATTGGAAAACCTCTCATGTGGTCTCTCCCTAAGGGGTAGTGCTAGTCTTCTTATCGTGCACAAGACATATTTTGATTAGTTTGGGAGACAGGTCAAAATCTAAGTAAGCTTGTAGTATTGTCCTACACTTGAGGACCCAAACCGTGTATATACTTCGGTGCAGATATTATGTCAGTGCTCATGCATATTTAGGTACTACTTAGTTAGAAGACTGTCGGCCTGGTTCCTTGTATAGCAATGGGTTAGTGAAGCAAGGGGCTAAGTTGATGGAAAAATTTATCGATGAAGACGGAAAGTACACTTGAAGATTGCTTGAGACATCATTATGGTCTTGTCAAGGCAATGTAGCATAATTGAGCTTCTTGATGTCTTAGCTTTTGGTAGCTAGTGGCTACTTGTAATGCTTGAAAAGTATGGTGTACTTTTCCATTGTCTTTCATGCCTTGCTTACCACTGTTGATTGTAATGGCATTGAGATGGTGTACTTGATGCTAGAGGAACTGTTGTTGAGATGAAGAGATACCACCTGCACATTAGTGGCTCCCTAGGTATGTCCTGCCCTTAATGTGCCCTGAACAATTGTGGGGGATGTACAAAGGGCTAGGGGATTAGGGACGGAGTCAACTGACCAAGGTCACTAGACGTACCTAATTTGAGGACCCCTAGGTGCGATGCTGTGATCGTGTGTGCTTTTTCTTTTTCTTTTTCCTTTTTCTTTTTTTTTCTTTTTTCCTTTCCTTTCCTTTCCTTTTCTTTCTTGCTTTCTTTCTTTCTTTCTTTTTTGGTGGCAAAAAATGAATACAATCAATGCCATACATTGAGGCTATTAGCCTTTCATTTGGATTGAGAAATGTTGGAATCCAAAGGCTATGAAGAATGGATATTACAGAGAGGATTGTGTCACTAGCCTTGATGCTAGAGGAACTGTTGTTGAGATGAAGAGATACACTTGAGATTTTGCAAACCTCTTTGTCACATATGAGACATCGAACAATTGAGGTAGCACTTGGAGTGAGCTGTGCATGGACAAGGGCAGAGCATCTTGAGAATTGAATCCTGGATGATGAAGAGACGTTCGCCCTTGTTGAGAGTGTGGCTCCTGCTTGAACATAGAGTTTATCCAAGAAGGAGGAGGTAATCAATGATTATGCTTTGGCCATGCTCAGTTGCAATATATGCTTTCTGCAGAGGTGTCCTTGGGTTCTCATCCAGTGGCATTTCCATCATGGCTTTTGTTTCTTGGTATTCCTGTCACTGCCTCCATAATGGTTCTTTATGGGGTTTGTGGTCTTGTGGTGACTTGGATATTAAACGCTTCTAGGCATTGACCTGTATCATTCTGCATTCACTTGGAAAGGCGTGAGAGTACATGCAAGTCACATGCTTCGACCATAATGAAAATGTCCAGCTAAACAAGACATCGCCAACCTGAATCCCTTAGTTTTGACTTGATGCGTATCACCTGCACTTGGTCATCATTGCTCATGGGGTGTGTTAGCCTTTGCTTCTTTTGGTATTATTTACACAGTCACAAAACACATTGTTTATTTATGCACATGTTCATGAAACCATGTCACTCCGTGAGGATAAAAACCAATTGTAGAACTCAGGATTGTACTCGAGTGTGGCACACATATCTAGCTTCTGTGGTAGCCTACTTAGCAATAATAAATATTTGGCAACATCGAGTAGCATGGTGCCTTGTCCGAGTCTACTGGAAACATGTAGCTCCTCCTCAGTGAGAACTTTATCAATCAAAGGGCTCTTTAGGCTAGTTCCAGTTAGGTCCATACCTCGAACTATAGCTAGAACTTGAAATGAAGTTGGTTCTCGGGTCTCTTTGGGACTGCCATTTGGCCAGACGCTCCTCTGAGACTGTCATGATTTGGGCTCCAAGTTCGGCCATTGTAGCGTGGTTTTCAAACCAACGTTTTTCAAATTGGCTTCTACCCTCTGATTGTTGCTTTAGTTGCTCTATCTCTAAGAGATTTGGCTAGCAAAGCATTTCATTAGATGTCACAGTTAAGCGTAGTTTGTTAGCCTCCTCATCAGAGATGAGTTGCATACATTCATGTAAGATCTTGTCATAATGTCCGTCAAGATATTCTTGCTCTTCCCACGAAAGCCGATAAGGCAAATATTCCTCAAGTTGCTCCCTAGGGAATGTGCCCATGTTTGCATGAACATAGACACGTGCAAATAATTTCAGTTTAGTGTCCCACTCGGTCAAGCACTCTGTGACATCTCTATGTTCTATGAGGGCTTGCTCGGTTTCTATCTCATGCAAAGTTCTAAGGGTTTCCTTAGGCTTTAGCATAGCTAGGGGCTTAGGCCTAGATGAGCAAGATTGGTCAACGCTAGGATTGCTCATGCTCTTGGGGATTGTGCATTTTTCCTGAGGTTTTGCTGCTATTTTGTCATGGTTCTTCTCGGATGTGACTGGTATAGATTTGTCACCCTGTTGTGATAGCGTTGTATCCACACTTGATTGGTCGATGTGAGTTCTATTGTCGGTGGATTGAGTGTTGAAAGCAATTTGTTGATGGCAACGACTGTTTTGATTTTTCAGAGCACACAGATGTGTCTGAGGTTTCACCGCTATTAGGAGAGACATCAATGGGTTCATTGGTGGATGGACTTGATACTTTATTCCCCATCTCTCCAGTGCTCTTGGTCTCAATGCTCTTGGGGTCCACAACCACCTGTAGCTACTGTTGTTTTCGTTGTTTTCTCCTCTTTTTCTTGATTAGTGAAGATGCATAACTTAATGACTCAAGACCCTGAACTAGGTCAGCCGTTGATGTGCTTGGTTGGGCCTCAACTTTCCCCTGCTCTGGTGTGTCCTCATGGGACATAGCCGTGGCCTGCTGAATAGCCTTGCTAGGTTGTGAGGGTACAACTACATCCCTTTTTGGAGAATCTAGCTCTTCCCTTCTGTTTAACTCCTCCAGTCTAGGCTTTAGGCACTTTGGAAGTGCTGGAGTTGTTAATGAAGTTGGTTGCGGCACCTCCTCCACAGGTAAACTACTAAGGACACGTTCCGCAAGGGGCATTGTCACGGCCAAGGGCTATGACTGCTGTGATCCCTGATTTGAAGTAGTAGTAGCTAGTCCACTGGGCTGGCTACTCTTGGTGGATTGTGGTGTCAGGTCCCTAGGGTGATCGGAAGTGGTCGTGTCTTATGTTGCCCTTTGAGTATTCATCTGTGTAGATCGAGCATGAGTTGATTTGGTCACATTGGGTTGTACATGCATATCCTTGGGCCCAGAGCTATGGCTAGTGTCATGTCCCCCTCTTGGATATTTGGAAGCTTTGATGGAGATAGAGTGTTAACCCCAACACGAAGAGAGAGAAAGAAAGTGGAAAAGACGCAGGGCAAAGACGGAAAAAAGGTAAGCTGACGGAAGGAAAAAAAGGAGAAAAGGCCAAAAGTGCAAGGACAACTGTTAAAGGCCAAGGCAACCACGGAAAGGGAAAGGCGCATAAAAAGCGCACCCTAAAATCTTGTAAAAGAGTGCCGGGCTCTCACCCGTGCGATTTGTAAATATAGAAGGGTAGTGAAAAGGAAACAAGGAAGATAAAAGGACAATGGAAAACAGGGCTTGGTGACCGGCCATGTAAAAAAGGGAAAAAGGGGATGACCGCCCAAAAGGGAAGTAGGGTTTTGTATATAAAGTTGAAAAGTGAATGAAGAGCTCATTCTTTGGTGTGGCAAAACTAGTCTTCTTCTTCCTCTCTTCTTCTCTCCTTCTTGCTTGTGTGTGCTCTTGAGAGAGGGAGTGTGAGAGTGTGAGGGAGTGAGTGTGTGTGAGAGTGAGGAATCAAGAGGGTGAAGCTCTTCACCAACCCCTCTCCTCTTCTCCTCTTCTCTTCTCTTCTCTTCTCTTGCGCGCGCGGTTATGGAGGATGGAGCAAGGAGATGGAGGAGGCTTGAGGATGCTTGAGCTAGCATCAAGAATCGTGGAGCTACCGGAGTGTGAGAGAGAGGAGGGTACTCGATCGAGCATCAAGGTAAGTTCACTGCATTGTAGGATTGACGGCGCGTCGGCTAGGTGAGAGATAACCATGAGAGCTCGCTTGGAACACTTGAACCAATAAGCAGTCCGTGGGTCTTGGCGGTTGAGCGAAAGCTCCCACATTTTGGTTCCGTTGCCGGGACCAACGGATTCAAGCTCGAGCACTCGCACGCCCCATATCGAGCATCGAAGTAGGGCATTCACCCTGAAACGGAGCTTGAGATAGGTAGGAAGTCGGGTGTTTTTGATCTTCAGAACAGGTAAGTGTTTTGGAACAATCTGGTTATTAATGACTGGAAAACATGGAGAAATTAGTTTAGTGTTTTGCTTTCAATTCAGGATGTGTTTAGGATAGATTAGCAGTAGGAAATCACACACGAAAAGGCAGAGGGCTGCTGCTGTGAAACAGGGGAAAAACCATAGGAAACAAAGGGAAAAAATGGAGTAGATGCAAGGTAACGGCATAGGAAACGCCAGGGAAGGAACCTGTAGTGTGTAGGGCAGAACTAGCAGGGTATAAACTCTGGGAGGGCAAGAGGACCCCATTTCCAACCAACGGAGAGCGAGAGAGATAGAGAGTGAGAGAGTAAGCGAGCTGCGATCGACCGGAGCTAGGAGGACATCGCATTCGGCGGCTTCAGGTAACCGATATCGTCCGCCCCACTTCAGCTCTGTCGCGGGGTAATCGCATGACCAATAGGATAATACACCTAGTGAAAATTGAGCAAACCGATGTGCGTAACTCATCGGACCAGCGGAATCGGACGTCCGACCCAGTGTCAGATTCCCAGAATCGGACACTCAGACAACCGTCCGATCGGAATGACCCATCCAATCACTAGGCTCGGACCAACTGGTCTGATCGGACATGCCACGTGACACTCGGACCAACCGTCCGATTTTTAGAATCGGACACTCGGACCAACTTGTCCGACTCAACCACTCGGACCATTCGGACGCTCTGACTCGGACCCACCCAGTCCGAACGGACGAAGTAATACACGTCACTAGTCGGACCATGTCCGGTCCGATACCTAGAATTGGACCCATCCATAATCGGACCAGTAAGAATCGGATCAACTGGCCCGATCGGACCGATTCTTCGCACACTCGCCCGTCCGATTCTTGAGAATCGGACACGCGGACCTTAAGACCCCCACTTCGCCCTAACATACCTGGTCCGATCCCCACAATCGGACCACTGGTAAATCGAACCACTAGTAAATCGGATGTCCGATTCCCAGAATCAAACCAAAACAAAACCTGACCCATCCAGGGACACACTAGGGCACTCCCCCAGCGACCCACCCCCACGTGAGCAACAGGAAGCAGCATAGGACCCTGGGACCCGTAGGGTGGCCAGAACTAGAGTAGCAAAGCCTGTCAGGCCCAAAATGAGCAAGAGTGAGTAAGACGCCGGGGAATCACTCACAGCACTCTGATTGAATTTCCGCACTTGAAGAACACTTAGGAAAGTTGAAAGCCTGATTGAGCACGAGTGCACGAGGAACAACACACTCACGAGTGACCCTAAGTTGAGCACTGCATTCAAAAATTAAAAAGAACTCACTCAGATAAATTGCCCAAAGAACCCACCACTAGGAGAAAATCCAAGGGTAAGCAAACGCACAGAGCGCAAGGTAGGATCAAGCAAGGAGCGACAACGACAAGGATCTGACTTACAACCAGGCGCAAGAATTCCACCATGACAGAGGGAGGCTCAGATCATCGGTTTGCAGGGGAGCTAGATGTTAGCGCATTTTCGGAAGCCATACAGCAAATGGTGAGCAGTTACGATGCACATGCTAGGTACGAACACCGTGGCAGGACGGTAGAGGCAATTATTGCGGACCTAGAGGAGGAGAGGAGGCTAGCCCGCAAGGCATTGCAGGGCATAGCAGAATACAATAGGGACCAACAAGCCAGGAGCCTAAGGCAAAGCATGGAGCTGCATTGTTGAGATATCGAGCTCCACTCGTGATACGCCAGGGTGACCGTTGTGTATTTATGTCACCGACTTGTCAGTTTGCAGATGCGGTTGGTACACCGCCCCTGAATAATAGCTACATGATAGCTATCCTTATCTACTCTAGTTCGTGGCTCAGTTAGTATGCCACTTTAGTTAGTTGAGTTTGGTTTGAGACCCATATATAGGGTTCTTCTATTTCTTTGTACTAGAGTTCTTTTGGCTTACACAACTAAGAAGAGAAAAACTGTTTTCAGCCTCCACCCTTGTGTGTCTTCCCCCATTGTGCAAGCAAGAAAGCTTCAAGCGAGACTCCTTCCTTCTCTCCCACAATCTTGACATGGTATCGGAGCCTTGTTCGTGGTAAGGAGCTCAAGAAAGCAAGCCAAGCTCGCGGTGTTCTGGTAAGAGGAGCAGTGTTGCTTTCATTTTCTGTTTTTGGGAGTAGATCTCTGCAGGTAGCACAGCCGGAAATTGCAAGAGTGCGTGCATAAAACAGGGCTTTTTGGGAGCAGATCTCTGCAGGTAGCACAGCGATGAAGCAAGAGGGCAGTATATGCTGCGGGGGGGGAAGCTTTAGCTCTCGGCGACCCTGTTTTTTTGATTTGAGGCCATTTCGGGGCCTGTTTTGGAGGCGGAAGTTTTCTGCACGCACTCAGGAAAAAGCCCTGTTTTATGCTGTGCGACCACTGTTCTACAGGTCAGTGAAAAGTAACCACAGATATTGCATCGTATGCTCGTGTGCAGAGACATTGGGAGTTACAGAATCATCCTTGGTTCCTGTTTATGCAAAATCGTCACTAGGAAGTGACTGTGTGGTCAAATACCACTTTCGCCAGTTTTGCAGATTTGCCCTTGTGAGGGTGAAGCTGTGTTTTTTGGCAGTGACAAAATTTTTTGCAGTGTTCTGTAATGGCATCTGATTCTCTTTCACAGATTGTCACTGAAAAGCTTGACAAGAACAACTTCCAAGCATGGAAGTTTAGAATGACGAATTTCCTTATGGGAAAAGGATATTGGGAATTTGTTGCAGGAAATGAAGAAGAACCAGTTCTTCCTAATGTTCCCAATCAACAGCAAATGCAGGCATTTAAAACATGGCATGAGAGAGCCAGGAAAGTTATGTACTGGCTGTCTATCAGCATTTCAGACTCTATGATTGTGCATATTCAGGATGCAAGTATGCCAAAGGAGGCATGGGATACTTTGTCAAAAATGTATAGCACAAATACGCAAGCCAGGAAAATGTAACTCAAGCAAGAGTTGCATAATGTGCAAAGAGAAAATATGAGCATCAACGACTACCACATGAAGGTGAAGAAGATTGCAGATGCACTTGCTTCCATTGGGTCGCCAGTGGAAGATGATGATTTAGTTTCTGTGACCTTGAATGGTCTAGGAAAGGATTATGCACAGTTTCGGACATCCATTTCAGTTCGTGAAAGATTTCCGGATTTTGAGGAGTTGATTGCTCTTCTAATTTCTGAGGAGCAGAGAAATGGTGGTGCATCTTCTTCAGGAGGAACTTCAAAAGAAGCTGTCTTCTACTCAAATGCTGGAAGAGGTAGAGGCAGAGGTAGAGGAGGCCGATTTGGAGGCCGTGGCAGAAATCAGAATATGCAGCAAACTCAAGAAAACCAGTCCTATGGAGGAGGATGTGGTAACTCTAGAGGCAGGGGGAGCCAAAGAGGTCGTGGTGGATGGCAAAGAGGCCAAAATGCAAACAGTAATGTTGAATGCTATTACTGTGGTAAAATGGGTCATATGGCTAAAGACTGCTATAAAAAGCAGAATGACATCATGAATGGAAAACTGCAACAAGGGAACTATGCATCTTCTAGTAGACAGGGTGATGACAGAAATGAGCATTTGTTTATGGTGCAGCACATGAACAATTCTGTGACAAGTGCAGAAGGAAGCAATGATGTATGGTATGTCGACTCAGGTGCATCAAACCACATGACAGGTCATGCAGAATGGATGGAGGATGCAAGGAAAATGGAAAAGCCAGGATTTGTGGAGACTGGCGATGACACTGCACATCCTATTGTGCAGATTGGAAAAATTCCTTTGTCTATGCAGGATGGGAAAAAGAAATACCTGTCCGATGTATTTCATGTCCCGAATATCACCAAGAATCTGGTTTGTGTTGGTCAAATGGTTGAACAGGGCTTGCAGGTCAGATTTAATCCTCATGGATGCTTTGTTGAGGATATGAAAAATAAAGGTCGCTTGATAGCAAAAGGAAAGAAGAAGGGCAGAATGTTTACGTTGGATGCAGACATGTCTGAATTGAGTGCAGCAATGTTTGCACATGGGACCGGTGTAGTTGCAGATATTGATATCTGGCATAAACGCATTGGTCATGTTAATGTACAACGAATTAAATCAATGCAGGCCCAAAATATTGTTGCAGGATTGCCAAAATTCAAGGTTGCAGAAATGCATAAGGTATGTGAAGCCTGTCAGTTTGGAAAACAGGCAAGGAAACCATTTCCTAGACATGTTCAAGAGAGTGAGAAGCTATTGGAATTAATCCACTCTGATGTGTGGACTACTAAAGCTGCATCTCTTGGAGGCTGTCATTATTTTGTCACTTTTATTGATGACTATAGCAGAAAAGTTTGGGTGTATTTTATGAAAAAGAAAAGTGAAGTTTTTGGGCATTTCAAAACCCTTAAAGCTATGGCTGAAAAAGAAAACAGGTCTGCAAATAAAATGCCTAAGGACAGATGGAGGGGGAGAGTACCTCTCAAATGAGTTTGCAAAGTTATTACAGGAGCATGGCATAAAGCAGCAATATTCATGCAGTTATACCCCACAACAAAATGGAATTGCAGAAAGGAAAAACAGGCATATTGGAGAGGTGTCTCGTGCCATGCTCAATGAAAAAGACTTGCCAGATTTTTATTGGGCTGAAGCAGTTGCTACAGCAGTCTATATAATGAACAGGACTCCCACTGCAGCAATACATGGGATGACTCCAGAGGAGAGGTATACTAGTAGGAAACCAGATATTTCTCATTTGAAAATTTTTGGTTGCATTGCCTATGTACATGTGCCAGATGAGTTGAGATCCAAGTTGGATCCAAAAGCTGAGAAGTGCATCTTTATTGGTTACTCTCTGCAGCAAAAAGGGTATAGATGCTATAACCCTTCTACTCATAAGTTTACAGTGAGCAGAGATGTTGTTTTTGATGAGATGAGTAGCTGGTATAAACCAGTAAATGTGATTGATGATGTAGATGCACAAAATGGTAATGCTGCACAGAATTCACAGCAGCAGTCACAAAATATTAGTGGACCTGGAGCGTCCTCTAGCAGTGGTTCACATTCTTCGCCGTGGACAGGCAGATTGAGATCAGGAGAATCTTCTCAAAGCAATGCAGATAGTGGTATGCAGGTATCACGAAAAGGAAAAGAGAAGGTTGATCAGCCCATGTTTGATGTGAATGCAGGTCACTCTTATGTGGATGGTGAATCTAGTGGCTCAGAACAGAGCATTGATGATGAGTTGGGTATTCCTTCTATTGTTACACCTGGAGTAAGGAAGACCAGGGATGTTTTGAGAGCACCTGGGAGTGAACCTACTTTGCGCAGGTCTACGAGAGCTAGGTATCCTGTGGATAGGCTGAAATATGATGGATTTACAGCCATTCACTATGCATATATGGTCAAAGTGATACAGGAACCAGAACCCACTTCTTTTGAGCAAGCCATGGGAAAAGAAAAATGGGAGAAAGCCATGGATGAAGAAATGGATGCCTTGGAAGCAAATGCTACATGGGAGTTAGTACCTTTGCTTAAAGGTAAGAATGCAATTGGCTGTAAGTGGGTTTATAAGGTGAAGCAAAATGCAGATGGTTCTGTGAATAGATACAAGGCAAGATTAGTAGTCAAGGGGTATGCACAAACATATGGCATTGACTATGAAGAAACATTCAGTCCAGTTGCAAGGATGGCAACTGTAAGAGCAGTCATTGCTATGGCTGCATCAAAGGGATGGTCTTTACATCAGATGGATGTAAAGAATGCCTTCTTGCATGGTGATTTGTAAGAAGAGGTCTATATGGAGCAGCCACCAGGTTATGTGCATGCTGTTCATCCTGAGTTTGTTTGCAGGTTGAAGAAAGCCTTGTATGGCTTGAAGCAAGCACCTAGAGCATGGTCTGACAAGATAGGACAGTATCTTGTCACTATTGGCTTTCAGATTTCCAAGGTAGATTTCTCACTTTATGTGAGAAAAACAGAGAAAGGTATTATGCTACTTGTCATTTATGTTGATGATTTGATTATGACAGGTGACAGTGATGAAGATATCCTTCATGTGAAAATGCTATTGAAGCAGAAGTTTGAGATGAAGGATTTGGGAGAGCTGCGTTATTTCTTGGGCATTGAGGTGATTAGATCACCAAGTGGGATACAGCTCTTGCAGAGGCAGTATGGATTGGACATGCTGTCCAAATATGGGATGACAGGCTGTAAGCCTATTTCATATCCTTTGGAGCAGAATGTGAAGCTGAGCACAGATGCAGGTGAGCTTCTAGAAGACCCTACTATGTACAGATGCATAGTAGGAAGTTTGATTTATATGACTATTACCAGGCCAGATTTGAGCTATGCTGTTGGATTGGTAAGTCAGTTTATGCAGGCTCCAAGGAAACCACATTTGGATACGGCTAGACGCATACTCAGGTATGTGAAGTCCACATTGCAGTATGGACTATTTTATGAGACTGGGGTTCAGATACAGTTGCATGGATACACTGATGCTGATTGGGCTGGTAGTATTTCTGATAGACGATCTACCAGTGGATATGTGTTCTCTTTTGGGAGTGCTGCAATCACTTGGAGCAGCAAGAAACAGCCTACAGTTGCCTTTCAAGCACAGAGGCTGAGTACAGGGGTGCAGCAATGGTTGCATGTGAGGTAGCTTGGTTGCATAAGCTACTTTATGATATGCATCAGTCTACAGATGGGCCAGTTGTCATTTATTGTGACAACATGAGTAGCATACACTTGGCAAATAACCTAGTCTATCATGCTAGAACAAAGCACATTGAGGTGCATTATCACTATGTGCGAGAGAGGGTTTTACTAGGTCTTATTGATCTAGTTTATGTCAGCACAGAGGATCAGGTAGCTGACATATTCACGAAGGCATTGGGCGCAGAGAAGCTGCGCAAGTTCAGAGACCTGCTTGGTGTGCAGGAATTGGGATTGAGCTCGAGGGGGAGTGTTGAGATATCGAGCTCCACTCGTGATACGCCAGGGTGGCCGTTGTGTATTTATGTCATCGACTTGTCAGTTTGCAGATGCGGTTGGTACACCGCCCCTGAATAATAGCTACATGATAGCTATCCTTATCTACTCTAGTTCGTGGCTCAGTTAGTATGCCACTTTAGTTAGTTGAGTTTGGTTTGAGACCCATATATAGGGTTCTTCTATTTATTTGTACTAGAGTTCTTTTGGCTTACACAACTAAGAAGAGAAAAATTGTTTTCAGCCTCCACCCTTGTGTGTCTTCCCCCATTGTGCAAGCAAGAAAGCTTCAAGCGAGACTCCTTCCTTCTCTCCCACAATCTTGACATGCATGAGGTGCAGCGAGTGCTGAACTTGGCTGGCCAAAACTGAACAGACTAGGAAAGAGCACTCGAGGAAGACCTGACTCTAGGCGAGCTCCTCATGAAACGGCTGCTCTATAACACCGCGGTGGAACAAAATGCCACTGCGCTAGCAACCTCGCTACTTGCAGGACTAGGAGCAACCTAGGGATCAAAGAGCCAAGCCAAAATACCTATCGTCGCTAAGCAACTCGACAAGTACCAGCCACCGGACGACCCGTATAGCTTTGTCGAGCAGTTTGAGCAGGTCTGCGAAGCCAATGGCCTCAACGACCAGGCCCAACGTTCGCAAGCATTCGGACTCTGCTTAAGCGATAAGGGTAGGACGTGGTATACGAGCCTAGATGCTATAGAATGGGCCAACTTCAATAACCTCAAGGACCTTTTTGTCAAGAGGTTTGCCGAACCCGGATACTCTGACAACCTGCTAGTGCGCCTAATGAACGTCAAGCAGAAGGAGAGGGAGGGCATCCGCGACTATGTGACCCACGTGAGAAGCCTCCTTAAGAGAATCCCCTTGGGCCGACTGACAAGGTAGTGTCAACCGTATTCATCAGCGGGATTCGGGATGAAGAATTGTACAAGGCACTAGCAGGCAACTCGAGCTTGCAACGGGACGTAGTGGCTAGGGTTTTTGAGGAAGCCATCAGGGTCGATGACCAGCTGAAAGAGCGGAGCTCCAGGAACTCGAACCCAGAAGAAATCAACCCACGGAGTTTAGAATGAACGCCAACCTCTAGCGAGCGATCCAACGCATCGTCCCACGATAAGGGGAAGGCTGCCGAGACGGACCATGGCTTGGCCGAGGTCAAGACAGAACTGGCCAAAATACAAGACATGTTAAGGCGACCTACGCGTCCGCGCGTCCAGTGCGTGTACTGTGGAGGAAACCACCTGCTAGCAGAATGTCAAGACCCTAGGTCAAGACCCTGCGCTAACTGTGGAAGGTTCGGCCATGATGCCGCACACTGTAGACTACCACGAAGACTACCATACACGCAGCCCTACGGCCAGCTCTACTCGGCTTACAGGCCACAGCCATTCTACGGAAGGGGAGCCCCGCTTGCCCTACCAGCACCTAACGACACGAAGCCAGCGGTCCCTAGGCTGGACATAAATCCTACCGGTATTCCTAGACCGCATGGTCCCTATGTGACCCACCCACCGAGCGATGCTCCCGTGCACTACGTAGAGGAGCCCAGTGACGAAGAAACCTACATATGCCCTTACGTCTCGCATGACGACGAGGGCAATGCAATCCTCATGGATTACCGACCAGTGTCGGTGATGGCATTAGGACGAGGACGGGGTAGAGGCTTGGGAGGGCAGCCACAGGATTCGGTCACTTGTTGGACGTGTGGACATCCCGGTCACGTCTCATCACGCTGCCCAGAAAGAGAGCAGCAAAGTAGGGACAAAGCTGACCAAAGGTGTGCAGAGTGTGGAATCACTCATCTTTTCATAGACTGCCCAAACAGAAGCTGCCTTCTGGTTCAGCTAATTTGCCGTCTGTCCCGCTAGGACTGTTTGGTGTTGAAAACCCCGATGGGGAGGCCATATCTATCCCCCTACGAGTGATGACCCAAGCACAAACGAAGCAGGCCGGCGTCTCTCTACCAGGACCTAGCAATCTCGACTCGACCTCAGTAGGAAAGAAAAGCCGTAGGCGGAAAAAGAAGAGATCAGAGGCTAAGGTCGCACGCACTAAAAACCGACAGCATTACGACCTTACCCCACAGAAAGAAAGTCTCAGACGCAGAGGCAGAGACTTCAGCCCCTAGAACTACCCAACAGGAAAGCGCTAAGGTAGGGGAATACCCACACCCCAGGTGGCAATTGGAAGCCATAGAAAAGGTGAAGGAATGGGTGAGGGAGGCTCAACAGCACCTCAAGGATGTCGAACCCATCATGGAGGATGAGATTGATGATCTCTCCAGCATGAGTGCGCCGCTATCGCTACCCCAACCTAAGTCTGCCGAGGCTGCTACGCCACTAGCAGTGCCGTCAAGGCCAAGCCTAGACGTAACAGACCCATAGGACAGCCGTGGCCATTGGCCCGGATAGTCTGAACAAAGGGAAGGACGAGTGTTTAGCAATCTCCTAACCACACTAGTGACCACCCCTGTAACTGTTGGACTGGGAGAGCTGCTTAGGAAGCACTCTACCCTATGGCAAGACCTCAAACATTGGGTCGAGAGACCACACGAGCAAGCTCCAGCAAATGCTCAAGACCAGGATGAGGAAACGCACTTACCAAGTTTGACGCTACACTCAGACCCTAAATCCTTGCACATCAATGCCTTCTGGGAGAGCTCGGAAATGCACGCAGTCCTGCCAGTCCTAGCCATGGGGGACGCAATGAGAAAGGGGATTGTAGACACAGGAGATGGGGTCAGTGTGCTTAACCACGCAGTGCTACAGAAGTGGGGAAACCCGCCTGTTGAAGCTGCTCGGTTTAACGTCACGCTAGCAAATGGCATGCGAGTGAGACCATTCGGGGTCTTGAAGAATTGGCCAGTGAAGATTGCAGGAGTCCTATTCTCTGTCGACTTTATCGTCATGAAGGGAGTGGACTATGATATCTTATTGGGTCGACCCTGGATGCGCAATGCTAGAGTTATCGAAGACTGGGGTAACAGCCTGATCTTCCTGGGCAACCAAACTAACACTGTGAGAATAGAGATGGACACTTGGAAGACCTCACCAGTCGACCTGGATGCCATCTCTACTCTACTCAAAGGAACCACCCAGAATAAGGAACCCTATGGGTCCTTAACGAAGTATATCCCTTGCCCAGAGGACGAGCGGGATTGGATGCACGTTCTCGCTACACTTGATCTGCCGTTCTCAGATCATGAGGCGTACGAGCAAGCTGTCAAAATAGTTGGCAAGCCAAGAGAAACACAGCCTACACCTATCTACATGATGGCAGCAAGCCTCCATGACGGGCCTAAGCCTGTCGCCTCCCAAGTGCCAACCAACAAGAGAGAACTCCAGGGAATACTGGGGCACCTAACGGACCGCCGACTGGCACGCAATGCAGCCGCCAATCTCAAGCCGCTCCAAGACCTCTTGGAAGAACCCGAATGGAAGTGGACCAGAGTGCACAAACTAAATCTTAGATACAACTGGGCATTGGTCCCCGACCAACAAAATGAGGCAGAGCAGGCCTTGGAGGACGATGAGCAGTCTAGCGAGGCGGATTCCGGTGACGAATACGAAGATTGCCAACCCTTCGATGAAGGAAGTGAGGGCGAGATGGACACCGTAGAATATGACACTGAAGGGCGAGAGATTGAGCAAATCCGAGCAGATGCAAAACCGCAGCTGAGGCCGGCCCTTCGAATGGACCGAGGAGTCATGTGTGCGAAATGCGATCGTGCTTGGTTGGAACAGATGGGAGCTGTGGATTTTAAGCAAGCCGGCCTGACCCAACCAAAAACGGCAGCAATGTTTAGAACCAAGTCGCCATCCGAACTGCGGCCGCCAGGGGAGACCACCTCCTCTAGTGAAAATGGGGAATTCGACTCTGAATCTGAAGTTACTTCAGAGGATGACCCAGAAATCCCTAGGCCAGCCATGACCAGACGCACCAGGGGAGACTTACCCATCCACCTGAGGCGCCGACGGTTACGGCAGAATGAAGCTGAGCGTCCCAATGATGCACGATCAGAAGAAAAAAGGAAGCCACAAGACCTCCCTAAGCGCTTTTTGAAATTCAAAAGAGGGGACAGGGTGGTGGTTCTGCTAAGTGCCAAGCGCCAAGGGCAAACCCGCAAACCCATCGAAGGGCCAGCCAAGGTCAAGGAGGTAAACCTAGCCCTGGAACGGGAAACACCCCGACCAGTGTTCATTGCCAAGGACTTGACCACGGAGGAAGAATCCAGCCTTATCACTCTTTTGCGGGAGTACCGGGATGTGTTTGCTTGGTCTTTAGATGAGCTACGAGGGGTAGATCCGAGTGTTGTGACTCACAACATACCCATGACGACGGATGCAACGCCGGTCAAGCAGCGACCATACCCCATGAATCCAAAGCACGCCCATGCTGTCAAGGAGGAAATTGACAAGTTGATGCGAGCGTCAATTACAAGAAAGTAAACGTTGCGACAAAGAGAGACAACTACCCCTTACCGTACACCGAGCACGTGCTTGAGAGGGTGGCAGGTAAGGAAGCCTACAGTTTCCTGGATGGCTTCTCGGGATACAATCAGGTGCAAGTGTACCCTGCGGATAGGCACAAGACCGCCTTCGCCACTGAGTGGGGCGTCTTTGCCTATGTAGTCATGCCATTCGGGCTAACCAATGCCCCCGCCACCTTTCAACGCCTCATGTGCACCATATTCAAGGACATGCTTCGCAAGGAGTTAGAGGTCTTCGTCGATGACCTGTGTGTCCATTCGGCCTGGAACCAACATCTCGAAAAACTCCGTGCAGTCTTTGAACGGTGTCATTTATACCGTCTCTCCCTCAACCCCCTGAAATGTCAGTTTTGGGTAAAGCACGGATGCATCTTGGGACACTTGGTGTCCAAGAACGGCATTGCCACGGACTTCTCAAAGGTCAAGGTTATCGTGAACCTCCCACCCCCAAGTAATTACAGGGGAGTTCAATGCTTCTTAGGTCACACAGGATACTACCGGCGGTTTGTACTGAACTACGCGCTGATCGCTAGGCCATTGTACAAGTTGCTAATTGCCTTCGAGTGGACCGAAGCCTGCCAACGAGCCTACGAGGAATTTAAAAAAGTCCTAACAACAGCACCTATCCTACGACCCCCAGATTGGACTATGATGTTTCATGTACACATCGACGCCTCTAAGTTTGCCGTGGGGGCAATGCTGTGCCAACCTGGTGAGCATAACTTAGATTACCCAGTGAGTTTTGCGAGCAGGCAGCTCACTGAAACAGAGATGAATTATTCGACAACAACAGAAAGGGAGGGATTAGCCATGGTATTCGCCGTGAAGAAGTTCCAGCATTACCTGCTAGCCACCCCCTTCACCTTCTTTGTAGACCATCAAGCCCTGCTCTATCTAGTCAACAAACCTTGCGCTACAGGATGTATAGCCCGATGGCTTCTCCTGCTCCTGGAGTTCGACTTCTCAGTGGTAGTACGGAAGGGAAAACAACACTACATGGCTGACCATCTGTCCCGAGTACCCACAGGAGAAGCTGCTGGACAAGGCATTGTGGACGAGTTACCAGACAACCACTTATTCCGCATATCCAACGAAAAAGACCTATTCAGGGCCGACCTGACACCATACTGGGCAGACGACATAGTCCAAGTGCTCGAGCATGGGCTGCCCGAACGACCAATAGAATGGGCACGGCTTAGGCGATTAATCCTAAAGATCCAGCCCTATCAGTTGATTGTAGGCCAGCTCTATAGGCTGGGGCAAGACGGTCTACTACGTAGATGCGTATGTGAGCATGAGATGCACGATGTGCTCTCAGAGGCGCACAACGGTATTGCAGGAGGACACTTTAGCGGGGATACTACAGCATGAAAGGTGTTGCAGTCACAGCTACGGTGGCCCACACTCTTCCGCGATGCCTCACAATTTGTCAAACATTGCGACGAGTGCCAATGGACAAGGGTCCCGGTCCGTAAAGATCAGATGGAGTTAACCCCGGTCATCGCTCGCCAACCTTTCGAAAAATGGGGAATTGACTTTATAGGACCCATCAGCCCCGCGACACAATATTCACAGGCTAGATACATCGTGGTGGCCACGGACTACCTCACCAAATGGGCGGAGGCGAGGGCCACACGGAAAAACGACGCTAGGACAACTGCCAAGTTTTTATGGGAGCAAGTAATCTCGTGTTTTGGTTGCCCCATCGAATTGGTTAGCGATCAGGGAACGCACTTCATCAACGAAGTGATAGCCTATCTCCTATCCACCTTCCTCATCATCCATCGCAAATCCTCACCATACTACCCTCAGGCTAATGGCCAGGCTGAGTCAACCAACAAAATTCTCATCATTGTCCTAACCAAAGTAGTCTCAGCCTCACGAAGTGACTGGGATAACAAGTTGATGGCAGCCCTGTGGGCCTACCGAACAGCTTATAAGACGGCCGTCGGACAAACACCTTTTAGGCTAACCTATGGGACTGAAGCTATTCTTCCATTAGAATTCTTTGTCCCTAGCCTGAGGATAGCACTCCAAGAACGATGGGAGGGGAGGGAGGCATGGACGCAACACTTGGTCGAATTAGAACGCCTATCAGAGGTGCGTCTCCTAGCCACCCATGCGCTTATCTGTGAGAAAGCTAGACGCAAAAGCTGGTTTGACAAACACGTCAAGCAACGAGAGTTTGAGCCGGGAGACCTAGTGCTCCTCTACTCAGTTAAAGGACACAAACAGAAGATGAAATTCAGAGGTCTCGGACCCTTTAAGGTCCGCACAATCAGCCGAACTGGTAATGTCGAGCTGGAAACACTGGATGGTGAGGGAATGGGCTTCTTTAACAGCAATCGAATCAAAAAGTACTATCCGCCCACTCACCCACTGCATGAACAACCAATGGTGGAAACGCCCGTTAAAATACGAGTAGCCACACTTATGAAAATCGACAAGAATGAGGAGGAGCCTGTAGAACCCGCCTACCTCTGCATCACGGTCACGGCCAAGCAAACGTGCTCCTTCAACGCCCTGATTGACGAAGGGGCGGATTTTAACATTTTGACGCACGAGCATTGGACCCAACTTGGCGCACCAATGCTTCATCCCACAACAGCCAGATTGAACCCATATGGGGCCTAATCCTACCCGATCCTCGGCACATGCAGAGTTGCCGTTTCTATTTCCATGCTGTTCTATGTCCTACCCGATGCCAGGAATGCAGGCACAGAGTCATTGCTCAGGCAAACTTTTAAAAAGCAAACCGGTTGCAATGTTGATTATGAGTCACAACGCATCCACCTAACAATCGGGAATGTGGCTATTGTCACGACTTTCAGCAAGCGCCTCGTAACCCCAGCACCGCTCAACGGGCCACCGATAGAAATAGCCGCACCTAGGACTAAGGAGGAGGGCCGTGCATATTTACTACACCCAGATCCCCATGCACCGCGACCCGCCAAACCCAAGGCAAAACCCCAACAGACTCGCTTGCAATGGGTGCCGAAGAAGCCTCGAGATCAGCCTAGAACTAGACGCGCGGGTCCGCGGAACACCTACAAACCTAAACCTAGAAGACCAAAACGCCATCATCACAAGCGCCGCGTGGTTAAACAAATATGGGTCCCTAAAATCCTGTTGCGTGCACAAGGCTACTATGAGGGGAATGCCTCGCTGTGGATCCCCAAAATCCCAACTGACACGGGCCCTGCTTCTATGTCAATCGCAAGGCCTTGTCCTCTGACACCTCAAGACCACGAATCGTAGAGTCCACCCCAGTCATCCGACTCCTTTGCGAGTCAACCCACGAACATAACACACGCCCAACGACCCAAGCACTGGCCACCACCACCGGAGGCATCACCCAACCAACCCGGCCCGCAACTCAGCAACCCTGCCGATCGCACTAGCATAGCCCCTAAGATCAAACCCGACCCATCCATCTGACCAATGCCCGGGTTGCTGACTCAAACAGGCCCCCAGTTGCAGCTCTGTAGTGACAGAACCTCCAGCTCCAGCAAACCTCAACCACCCGGCCTTAAGCCTTCCTATGAATGGAAGTCATTCCTAACACTAGCCGCCGACCTCGCCGAGGACACGCGGGATGACGTTGTGGACTGCATCAAACAACTCGATGCCACCTTTGTTGCACTGGCCCTCAGCTATGACCACCTAGACTTGGGACTGTTAGTGGAACCCCTTGCAACGGACGTGCGCACTATGCCTTGCTCTTGGGAGACTTTTGAATTCACCTTTGCACAATCTTCACGCTCTGCCGCTGAGCTACTCGCTCGCTCGGTCTCCAAAGAGCAAGCCATTAAGCAACGTCTCATCCCATCATTTGACCCGCGCACGACGTCTGGCCTCACTAGCCAAGAAACAACAAGGTTGTCCCACCTGGTGGACACCGAATCTCCCTTCTTGAAGCAGTGGTACACTCTTCGATTAAAATGGGTAGTGGAAGGATGCCGCATAATGACCAACGCCGAACAACGCCAAGCCATCAAGACAGCCGAGTATGATCCCACATACGTCGCGCTCACCTCGTATCGAGTGTTAACCACTCTTCGAGGTCGAACCATGGACGATCATATCTTAGGGCACCCCTATCTCGATCGCATCCTGACAGAAGAAGAGCTCCACATCGCAAGTCGGGTCAACTCCGGTGATTTCCTCACTGATGTCCTCACATAAATCGCCCACGTAGGCATCCAACCCTGTGACCTGGACTACTCTGCACACCTCGAATATAACCCCAACTTCTACGATTGGCTCCTCCACAAAACAATATGAATGCCTTGGACCCACAACCTCCAATCCTGGGACGGATTTTTCTTTTCCACAAGGGGGAGGGGGCAGTAAACAGAGTTAAAACTAAAAAGCAAACCAAGCATGGAAGTTAAAACTAAAAAGTGAACCAAGCATGAAAAGGCTCCAAATTAAAATGCCATGCAGAAATAGGTGATAGAAGTTTGGAAGGGAAAAATCATAGTTATGAATGATACAATCTGCTATAGTCATCCTACGAATTGGTTGCCAAAAATACTAAAAAGTGAATTGACTGAATGTACAGGTGGCGACCATGGCAGGTCAAGACAAAGCTGGCAAACTCCCTTTCTCGGAGGAAGAACAGGTGCGGTACGGCCTCATGGTGGAAACCAGAGCATTCAATCAGCTGAAGTTCCGCCACATATTCAACTTGGAAGACGTGGTTATTGAGGAACCAGCGGTACGACGGATCATAGAGCAATGCCACTTACAACGGTATCTGGACACAGTGGGCCAGAGGATAAACTATACCCTGTGCACCGAGTTCCTACGCACCTTCAACAAAAACAGGGGCACCGTCACAGTGCGGGACGTGGAAGCCACCAGACAGGTGCAGGTTGAACTGACCCCTGAACTGATAGAAAGAGCACTGGGGCTTCCGAACAAGGTGGAGAAGAAACCGAAAAGGGACGTCTACGCCATGTTGGGAATGGACAAAGTGAAAGTCCACACCAATGACGGAGTCAACTTGGCAGACATCCCTGATCCAGAGATTCAACTGCAGGCAAAAATGATGCATACCCTATTTTCGAGTTAACGGTACAATAGCATCATGTCCAGGATCAATGTGCCCTTACTCGAAAGCATCGCGGCTCAAGCACTAGATGAGGTGAACCTCAACAGGTTCGTGAGAAGGACGATTGAGGCCTCAGCAAAGGCCCTGGCAACAGGAGGAAGGGCCGTAGCAGGAGAATCCCCCTCACCTCGATCAACCCGCAAGGCCTCATCCTCCAAGGCCTCCACCGTAGGTTTTGTAGGTGCCCTCACTGCGATCATCCACGAGGCAATAGGGCACGGACATGAGGGAGAGGACAAACAAGGAGATGGCAGAAAAGGTGGCGAATCGCCGTCGCAGTCCCAGCCCCAGGCGGAAGAACAGTCGGATGAAACAGAAACAGACACCGACGAGGAGGGAGAACGCTAGGCTGCACCAGAAAGGAAAGCGGAGCAACGGACCAAAGCCCTGCACGGAAAGAGAGAGGAGGAGCGAAGAAGAAAAGAGAAGGAGGAGCTCGAATGGGCCTGAAGAGAGTCGGTAAGAGAAGAGGAGGAAAGAAGAAAGAGGGCTGAGGAAGAGTTGAGGAGGAGGGAAGAAGAAGAATTGGAGCTGGCAATGCGTCGCTCCATTGAGGAACAGCGGAGGAAAGACGTGGAAGGAGCGAGCAGACCATACCATCTTGAAGCACCCGGCCCCAGCATTGGTACGTCGGAACCTGTGCCGCTGCCTCCTACAGAAGGGAAAGGAAAAGACCCAGTCAGACCCGTCTCCCCTCTCCTCTACAACCCATGCAAGCCACTCCCCTCAAGGTGACACCCCCTACCACAGCCGCCCTGGGGCACACCCCAAAGATCGATGAAAGCAATGTGGTCACCTGGTTGCAATTCTTGGTGGAAAGAGAGTTGGCAAGGAAGCAGCCGGGGCCACCCCAGTCTCAGGTGCCAAAAGGGCAGCGACGGCCGAGCTGGTGCTAGGGCTAGAAGTGAAAAGACAAAAAGTGGAGGAGATTGCCACCACTACGATCATGTCCCACTCCCCACCTCCAACGGGCCACTATGATGACTATGTAAAGGAGCTGCTCATGCAGTTGCAAACGGCCAGGCAAGAAAGGAGGATGGCGGTGGAGGAGTTGGCAGCGGAGCGCGAATCACAAGCCGCCCTCCAACTGGACAGTGTGAGGCAAATAACAGAATATCAAAAGGAAATCGCTGTGCTTAGGGAGGAGGCCAGCACCAAGGAGGCGGAGGAGCTGAAAGCCCTGAAGGAGCGCGACGCAACCTGGGAGGGACGAAGGAAAATCCTAATGGAGCATCTCACTAGGGAGAGGGAGACAAATGCCCACCTTCAGCGCAAGAATGACCAGTTATCTGCAACCAACTTGGAGGCACAGAGTTAGCTTGAGAAAATTAGATAAGAGGTTGCAGAGCTGGATCAGTTAAGGGCAGAACAGGTGCGCAGGTTGCAGGCAACGCGGGACCAACTCAACGAGCAGATCGCAGAGGAGCACCGAGAGCAGTCCCGCTTGCGCCATGAGCTCGAAGCCCAGCAACAATAATTTATGGCGATGACCCTCCAACAGGGGGAAAGCTTGGAAGACATGGAGAGGCGGGCAAAGGAATGGTCAAATCATAATGAGCAGAGAGTGCGGGACTTAGCACGCCGGCTGGCCAAGGCTGAGGGAGATAGAGTGATGGCTGAAAACCAGGCAGAGGTAGCCCAGCTCGCTATGATAGCTCAGCAGCGCACTTTTATCAACACGCTACTCCACACCACCCACTCAGAAACAGATGAGGCCAATGATCAGTTGCAGAGAAAGCTAACCATTGCGCGCAGGGCCCTCACGGCAGGCCTGCACGTACCACTGCAACTAGAAGGCCCGCCGCAGAGCCTAGAGGAATAAAGAAAATACATGGCACAAGTAGGACTGACAACACAGGAGATGGATGACCTTGGGTTCACTGAGGAGAAGACACAGGAGGAGAAGCAAGTGGAAGGGGGTGACCTAGGGCCTCAAGGAGAGGAATATGTCCGGCCACCCCCTCAACCCCAACAAACCGAAGTGCCACCCCATGACACATCTGCCGAGCGAAGAGCGGCCCACACTACCCGAAGGAAGGAAATGGTGGAGAAGGCAAGAAGAAAACTGAAGGCCAGACCTGCCCCGAAACAGCCTGCCCCTTTCCCGCTGCGCACCCAAGACTCCCCCGCTGAGTTCCATGCTGAAATGATTATCTGGGAGTAGCAGGAGTATAGCCGAGACTCCTTCGACCTACGCTTCGAGTTTCCCACCGCCTTGAATAGGGTGCTGCCCATTCAATTGGTGGAGGATGTCATCGCCATGGGGGCTTGGCTCAAGGCTAAATGGTTAGAAGAGCGTGAGGCCCACCCAACTGCTTGGGGGGCCGAGGACCGCGAGTTTTGGCAAGACAAAGTCCTCCAAGTACCTCGCACAGTGGAAGGCTATAATTGCCAACCCACTTGGAGGCGGCACATTTTTGACGTCAACCTGGAGGCGTGGATGGCGTTTTGCAACACCCTCCCTTCGGAAAGGAACGACCCCACCTTTATGCTGTATCCTCGAAGGGTAGGAGTGGATTTTAACCCGTCCATCCACGGCAGGTTTGACTTCCCCGTCATTTATAATGCCAATACCACTTCCCATAGGAACGCTCTTCTCTTCACCCTGCCCGACTTGTACAGCTCTATAGATAAATTCCTTAACGAATTTACCTCTTGCCCTGACCCAGCATTCATCACCACCTGTAACTACCTTAGGTTAATTAGAATCCTAGTACACCAGGAACCTGCACCCCAAGAGCGCCACCTTCCACCCCTCTATTTTGACCCCAATGCCATAGACAACACCACCATGACCCGTCTCATGATGCGTGCTGCTCTTTTGCCATCCTTCTGTGGTGCACTGCTGGAAGACATGAATGACAACAAATTCACACAGTGAAACCACCCCTTTCTCTCCACCACCACCCTCAAAACCCGCCTCCACACTAAGGGCTACTTGCTAAGCCGAAAATTCCTTAACAAGGCCCCCCGCCCTCCGCCGACCCTTTCCTACCATTCGGATGATGAGGAGTAGAACTCCCGTTATCCCTTGTATTGCTGCCTCCATGTACCCACCTCAAAAAAAAAAAAAAAAAAAGAATAAGAAAGAAAGCAAGCTTCGACGACAATGGCACACCCCTAACGATGCCTCCAAGAAGAAGTCAAAGGTGTACTTCATCTCCCCATTATCACAATTCTGCTCCACACGGCCCCACGCCGCCCAGTCTTCTAGTTACGTAATATCTAAGTATGCATACGCACGGCACTCACATAATACCTACACAGAACTAATTCACAGTTTGGGTCCTCAAGTGCAAGACAACACTCTCAGCTTGCTTAGAGTTCGACCTGTCTCCCAAACTAAGTCTTGTGCACAATACAGAGACTAGCACTACCCCTAGGGAGAGACCACCTGACAGGTTTTCAATTGCAGGTGTTGACGACCACAGCACAAGTGGCATTCGTTCTTCATCAATGTCCAATGCTAATTGCCCACCCAGCATCCGACAAGCCAAAAAAATCGTCCTACGCAGCATCCCCAACCAACCTCCACGAAACCGGTCACCAGTGCAGGCCCCAAGCCCCTGTCCCCCCGAAGTCTTCAGTGCATACTAGCACTTGCTCCCTACGCCAGTGAGTGCCATGGGACTGGCACTCGTCTAGGAGGGGAGTAATGTTAACCCCAACACGAAGAGAGCGAAAGAAAGTGGAAAAGACGCAGGGCAAAGGCGGAAAAAAGGTAACCCAACGGAAGGAAAAAAAGGAGAAAAGGCCAAAAGCGCAAGGACAACTGTTAAAGGCCAAGGCAACCACGGAAAGGGAAAGGCGCATAAAAAGTGCACCCTAAAATCTTGTAAAAGAGGGCTGGGCTCTCACCCGTGCGATTTGTAAATATAGAAGGGTAGTGAAAAGGAAACAAGGAAGATAAAAGGACAATGGAAAACAGGGCTTGGGCTATGACCGGCCATGTAAAAAAGGGAAAAAGGGGATGACCGCCCAAAAGGGAAGTAGGGTTTTGTATATAAAGTTGAAAAGTGAATGAAGAGCTCATTCTTTGGTGTGGCAAAACTAGTCTTCTTCTTCCTCTCTTCTTCTCTCCTTCTTGCTTGTGTGTGCTCTTGAGAGAGGGAGTGTGAGGGAGTGAGTGTGTGTGAGAGTGAGGAATCAAGAGGGTGAAGCTCTTCACCAACCCCTCTCCTCTTCTCCTCTTCTCTTCTCTTCTCTTCTCTTGCGCGCGCGGTTATGGAGGATGGAGCAAGGAGATGGAGGAGGCTTGAGGATGCTTGAGCTAGCATCAAGAATCGTGGAGCTACCGAAGTGTGAGAGAGAGGAGGGTACTCGATTGAGCATCAAGGTAAGTTCACTGCATTGTAGGATCGACAGCGCGTCGGCTAGGTGAGAGATAGCCATGAGAGCTCGCTTGGAACGCTTGAACCAATAAGCGGTCCGTGGGTCTTGGCGGTTGAGCGAAAGCTCCCACATAGAGATTAGGAGTGACCAGCCGCCATTGACGACCGCTGTTGTGCTTCCTGTGTCCATTTGGAAAAAGAGGATGTAGGAGATCTAGGACTCTTAGGTGGACTTGGCACTGGCTGAATGACTTGCTCGTGGCCGTTAGATGATTTTGCTATTTGCTCTGTTGAGAATTTACCCTTGCCATGAGCAATGTTGTGCCTATGATGCCTACTATCCTCTTGGGGAATCAAAGGCTCCTTGGGCACTAGTAGCTTTTGTGTATCCTCAACGATTACACTTGATGTCTGCTTGTCAAGCACGCTAGGCTGAGGATCTACCCTCCAATTGGTCCCGTTGGGTTTCTTGATTTCGACCATGAGGGGCTCGGTCACTCCACTGTTTTTGACTTGAGCCTTGGTTTTTTGTTTAGATCTCCTCCTACGCTTCTTTGCTCTTGATACGATCTAGCCTTCAATCGACAAAGGAGGTTCAACAGGGGGTTTTGGTACCCAAATCCATCGATTACCTGCATAATACCCTTGAGCACGTAGCAACGCTTTGGATATCCATTGCGGCGTTGTGCTGACCCTCCATCGATCCCTCTGTCTATAAGGCTTGGGCTTCTTTTGGGGTCTTCTACAATATTTGTAAGTCCAATGCCCGTCCTTGGCATTGTCTCTTGACCTTCTTGTTTCAGGCATGGTCTCACTCACTGGTTCTCGCTGTTTGACCTGTTCTTGTATCAGTTTTTCCGACAAGTCCTTGCTCTCGTTAGTAGGCTTGACTGTTACGTCAGTACCTTTCTTGCCTTTCCCTCGAGGTTTGATGAGGTCACCCTTGCTAAAGGTTGTGACTATCCTCACACCCAGTAGTGTCAGGTGTATCCTCTGTGCTACATAGTCGGCCTCACACTTGGTCGCTCTTTTGAAGGGTCTTCCTAGGAGGGTTTCTTTCCCGCAGCTAGCACTATTTGGAGGAACATGAAATAGGATAGGCAAGCTTTCCGTTTCAATTGTTGCAAGGATTTTCCACTTCCCCATGAGTGTTTGTGGGTGTCCTCCATAAGGGCTAAGAGTTGCACTAGTCAGTGTGAGCTGTGGTTGGCCTAGTAGGGTCCATGATTCATAGGTCAAGATGTTAAAATCTGCTCCTTCATCAATCAGAGCATCAATAGTATGCTCTCTTTTCGCGGTGAGTTTGACCCTAAGATAAGCAGGTGGTACTATGTCTTCATCTTCCGGGTCCTGGCTTGTAAATTTAAGCCTTCTGATAGATGCCATTGAGTCCCCACTTGCATGACCAAATGTGGATTCTCCACCAATGTCTTGCGTTGTCTGTGCAGTGTTGCTCAAGGTACATCTCTCGTCAAGAGTGTCATGTCTAGTCATCTTGGCATTTGTAGCTTGCTGATGTTGCATTTCGCTCTGACTAGACATGGTATGAACACAATGTCTTTGTGTTCTCGTGGTGTGGCCTTTTTGCCCTTGATGGCTAGATTGGCCCATTGATGTTCTAGGGTCTCTATTTCTCTCTGTTCAGGTATGGGCTTTTGGTTGCTCTTTTTCAAGTGAGAATCCATGCTCGTGTAGAGCCATTACTACACTAGGGTCCAATTTGGAGGACCTGTCACGGCACGCGTTTTCTCTCCAACCTACTTGGGGGAGGTGTGGAGGGGGCAGAGCCCCCTCTGTGGGGGTCCGGGGGGGGGGGGGGGGGGTAGTCCCCCTGGCCTGTAGGGCCATTACGGTAAACACCATGCGTAATTTGGAGGACCGTTTATAGCCAAATTTTGAATTACTTGCTCTAAGTTTCAGCCCAGTGTTAGATCTGTGATGTGTTTTAGCTCTACGTAGCCTTTGGGGTCAATTTCGGGGTTTAGATGCGTCAAGATTAGTGTTCTAGATACCTGTCCAATTTTGATAGTTTTCTGTCCGATTCTCAGATGTCCGATTTTCAGGATTCCGATTATTAGAATCGGATGTTCGATTTGGGTTGGTCCGATCGGTCAGACAAGACTGGTCCGATTCTCGCTGGTCCGATTTTGACTGGTTCGATTCTGACTGGTTCGAGTGGTACAAGTGGTCCGATTTCCAAAATGGGACGGGTTGGTTCGAGTGGTCCGATCGGACAGGATGGTCCGATCGGACGGTTGTTCGAGCGTCCGATTCTGAGAATCGGACACTGGATCGGATGTTCGATTCTGCCGACCCGAACGCACTTTCGAGCATGAAATCGTCAAAAATATTAAGGTATTGATTATTACAAGCTAGGAGATTCAACAGAAATGATGCTGGAGTGATGGGGAAGAGATATATATACATGGGAATCGTCAATAAACTCCAAAATGCAAATCGGAAAATGAATCAAACCCCCATGCCCTGTTATGACAACAAAAACCCTGATGCTTGTTTTTCTTCTTTTTCTTTGTTTTTTCCTACCCTAATGCATCCAAATCACAAAGTAAATACCTACACTACTCCATCTCACAACATAAATCTCAAAAAAGCAAAAAACCTACTTGCCAAGGAGATCGAATACCATCTTCAACCCCCCTCACTTCCTACCTATCTACCTCAAGCACCGGTTCCGGGAAGACCCTACTCCAATGCTCGATTCGAAGCGCGCAAGCGCTCAAGGCTTGAATCCGTTTGTCCCGGCAACGGAACCAAAATGTGGGAGCTCTCGCTCAACCACCAAGACCCACGGACCGCTTATTGTTTCAAGCGTTCCAAGTCGAGCACTAATGGATACCTCTCACATAGCCGACACGCCATCCATATCTACGGGTGTAGTGAGCTTACCTCCATGCCATTTGAGTTACCTCCTCTCCCGTGCACTCTGATAGCTCCACGATGCAAGTGCAAGCTTCAAGCAAGCTCCATCCTCAAGCTCCACGCTCCAAGCTCCATTGCCGCGAGCAAGAGAAGAGAAGAGAAGAGAAGAGAAGAGAAGAGAAGAGAAGAGAAGAGAAGAGAAGAGAAGAGAAGAGAAGAGAAGAGAGGAGAAGATGGAGAGCTTCTCCACCCCACGGTCCCTCACCCTCACACACTCACTCCCTCACACTCTCACACTCCCTCTCTCAAGCACAAGCTCAAGCAAGCAAGAAGAAGAAGAAGAAGAAGAAGAGGAGAGCTACTTTTTGCCACACACAAGAATGAGCTTCTCATTCACTTTTCAACTTTATATACAAAACCCTAAATCCCTTTTGGGCGGTCATCCCCTTTTCCCCTCTTTTACATGGCTGGCCATAGCCTAGGCCCTTTTTCCCATTGTCCTTCTATCTTCCTAGCTTCCTTTCCACCGCCCGTCTACATTTACAAATTGCACGGGTGAGAGCCTGTCGCTCTTTCACAAGATTTCAGGGTGCGCCTTTTTATTTTAAAATGCACATTTCCCCTTTTGCATTTGCCTTGGACTTTTAAGGTTGCCCTTGCACTTTTGGCCTTTTCTCCTATTCTTTCTTCAGTCGGGCTACCTTTTTTTCGCCTTTGCCGTGCATCTTTTTTATTTCCTTTTGCTTTCTTCGTGTTGGGGTTAACAGAAATCTTCCTAAACCCCTTATTAAATTCAAAAAGGAGATCACATAGTGGTGTTACGCGGGGCTAAATAAGACATACAAACCAATGAGTTGATCAAAGACAAAGTTAAAGAGATTGATTTAGCCACTATTGAGGGTGAAAAGCTTAAACCTGGTTTCATTTTCTTGATGATCTCACTGCGATGAGTCTCTTGCAAGAGTTTAGGGTCGATGTGTACAAAATTGAGCACACCCATTATTATTATGTTGAAGTAAAATGAAAAATGAGTGTGCATAAATTACAAGCAATTCAATGTGGTAATGAAGAGACATAACTATTCAGCTGCCCTACACTCAACACATGCTAGAAAGGGTCACAAGGAAGGAATCCTATACCTTCTTTGCCAAATTTTTAGTGTATAAAAAAGTGCAAGTTCATCGAAATGATAGGCAAAAAATGTCTTTTGCAATGGAATGGGACATATTCGCATACATACTAATGCCCTTTGGCCTAATCAACACTCTTGTCACTTTTCAATAGTTAATATGCATGATCTTTAAAGACGTGCTCCACAAATTGTTGGAAGCATTTGTGGGTGACCTTTGCATACATACTAACTCAGAAAAATATCTAAAAAAGCTTTGAGAAGTCTTTGAATGATGTAAGCAATATGGTCTCTCTCTAAACCCCTTAAAATGCCAAAATTGGGCAAAACATGCATGCATTCCATGGCATGTAGTGCCAAGAAACGACATTGCAATTGACTTTTTAAAAGTTAGACTAGTAGAAAAGGGTATCATAGAGTAGTTATTATTATTATTATTAATTAATAATTAATTATTATTTATATTATTTATATTATTATTATATTATATTATACTATTTTTTAATTTTTAAATGTTATTATTATCATTGTTATTATTATTATATTATATTTGTTATTGTTGTAGTTATTTTATTATTGTGTTAATAATAATATATATAGAATATAGATAGATATAATAATAATAATAATAATAGTCATAAATGTAAATATAATATAATATAATTATATTATACTATGATATTAATGTTAGTATTGATTGATGTTAATGTTATGGTTATTATTAATGAACTTCTTAATGCATAATTGTTCAAAATATCTAAAGCAAGGGATCTCTTTAAAGCTGACCTCACTCCCTTTTGGGCTGATGATATTGTTGAGATCTTGGAGAATGGGATACCTAACTGACCAATAGAAAAGGCTCGACTTTTCAACTCATAATCAAAGTACAACCATACTAATTGATCACCTAGAAAATTGTACCGATTATGCCAAGATGGCTTGCTAAGATATTGCATTTGTGAGCACAAGATGCATAAAGTATGGGGGTCATTTTGATGGTGGCTCAATAGCTCAAAAGATATTGTAGTCTCAATTGTGGTGACCCATCCTATTATGCAATGCTACAAGATTCATCAAGCACTATGATAAATGCTAGCACACAAAAGTTCTAGCTAGAAAGGACAAGATGAAGCTAACACTAGTAATTCCATGGTAATCATTTTGAAAAGTGGAGAATAGGCTTTGTAAAGCTTATAAGTCCTATTGCTCAATATTCATAGGCTAGGTACATTGTTGGTGCTATTGATAACCTAACCAAATGGGCTGAGGCTAGAGTCACACAAAAGGCTAGGTACATTATTGGTGCTATTGATCACCCAACCAAGTAGGCTAAGGCTAGAGCCAGGTGAAAGAATAACACATGAAAAATAGCAAAAGTCTTATGGGAGAAGGTGATCTCATAATTTGACTACCCATCAAGATTGTAAGCAATCAAAACATGCACTTATGAGGTGATCATGTACTTGCTATCCACATTCATGATTATACACTCTAAATCTTTCTTGTATTACGCACAAGCAAACAGTCAAGCTAAAGCTACCAATGAAATACTGATGATAAATGTGCTAATTAGAATAGTCTTCACTTCTCAAAGCAACTAGGACAATGAAATTATGGCAATATTGTGGGCACATTGTATAGCCTACAAGATTGTAATTGGCCAAACCCCCTTTAAGTTGACCTATGGTACTAATGCAATCATGCCAATCAAAATCCCTGTCCCAAGCTTGTAAGAAGCTATGCAAGAAACGTGGGAAGGCTAGGAGGATTGGACCAATTACTTGATGGAATTAGAATGATTATCTAAAATCCGATTACTGGGTGGCAACACATGTCCTTATCTACGAAGAAGCATGGTGAAATGCCTGGTTTGACAAACACTTCAAACAATGAGACCTTGAGAAGGGCAACCTTGTATTTCTCTATGCCATCAAGGGACATGAGCAAAATATAAAATCCCAAGGCCTGGGCCCTTTCCAAGTGCATGCAATTAATAGAACCAGTAATATCAAGCTTAAAACAATGGTCAGTGAATATATATGTTTCTCTAATAAGAGTTGAATCAAAAAATATTATCACCATCTTATTGGCTACATGAACATCCAATGGCACTACCATCCATTTCTGTAAGGTACGTGTCAACCTTAGCACAAGAAGAAAGTAGAAAAAGCAGAAAAGCGCAAGTTGGGTTGAGTAAAAGAGGTGGAGCAGAAAGGGAAATGACCAAAAGTGCAAGGGCGGCCTCAAAAGCTAAGTCAAAGGTAGAAGCACATTTTAAAAATGCAAAGGCTTCACCAAAATTTTGTAAAAGAGCTCTAGGCTCCCTCCTGTGCAAATTGCAAAGGGTAGAAGGGCATGGGTAAAGAGAAAGAGGAACTAGAAGGGAATAGGAAAAGAGGACCTTGCCATGATAGCCGGTCATGTAAAAAAGGGGATGAGTGCCCAAAGGGATGATGGCTTTGTATATAAACTCAAAAAGAGAATGAGAAGCTCATTCTTTGGTGTGTGGAAAGTGGACTCTTCTTCTCCTCTCCTTCTCTTCTCTTGCTTGCTTGTTTGTGAGTGCTTGAGGGAGGGAGTGTGAGTGAGTGAGGGGGTGAGTGTGTGAGGGTGAGGGATCTTGGAAGTGAAGCCCTACACCATCTTCTCTCTTCTTCTTCTCTTCTCTTCTCTTCTCTTGTCTCGCATGTGGCTATGGAGGATGGAGCTTGGAGGAAGAGGCTTGAGGATGCTTGAGCTTGCATCATGAATCGTGGAGTTATCAGAGTGCTTGAGAGAGGAAGCATTTCAATTGGGCATCAATGTAATCTCACTACACTCGTAGAGAGGGATAGTGCATTGGCTATGTGAGAGGTAGCCATTAGTGCTCACTTGAAATGTTTGAAGGAATAAGCTTTCCATGGGTCTTAGTAGTTGAGTGAGAGCTCCCTTTACATTTTGGTTCCATTGCCGGGACCAATGGATTCAAGCTTGAGCACTTGCACGCTTCAAATCGAGCTCCAAAGTAGGGTTCACCCCCGAACCAGTGCTCTTTTTAGGTAAGAGATTTGGGAGTTTAATATTCAAAACAAGTAAGTATTTTGTGTTGTTGATGATTAGACAAGTAGGAGGGAGCATTACAGTTTTTTGTATTGAATTTTTGTTGCATTTAGAGTAGGTTAGGACCAATAACTTGCAGGGAAACAATAGGGTTTTGCTATTGTGAAACAAACCCAAATAGGGCACAGATAAGGGAAAAAGAGCACTAGAAGGATTTAGGTCACTAGGAGAATTATTGGAAAGGTCTGGGGAAGGGTTTATAACCCAAGAGGTCAAGGAAGAGCTCATTTGCAATTATTGCATGTGTGAGAGAGAGAGAGAGAGAGAGTTGTAGGTATATGACGAATCAAGCATGCTGATTCCAAGCCTGATCTTGCAATCTAGGTAGTTCCAAGCCTTCCTTGTATTCTAATCAGTAGTTTTGGAGGGTTGCAGGTTAGGCAATGAACCCTAGGGATCTTCAGCATCGACATGCCGGCATTCAGGGTTGTGCCCACCATAGGTCCTGTGTCCAGTTGGACAATCCCTAGTGGCCACCATGGTCCAATTGGATACCCAATTGGACTCGGACTGTCCGACTTAGAGAGTCGACCTGGTCGGACCAACTGACTCGGACAATCTGAGTCGGACCAACGGACCACCAAAGTTGGACCATACAACTTTGGAAATTAGACCAGCAGGGCAGAATAGAACTAGGGCAAATTGACCAACCTTTGACCACAGAACTAGCCAGAATCGACCCTGAAACCAACTCATAGACCATAGAATTACCCTGACCAAGCAGAGGGGAGCACTAGAGACCCTAGATAATTATTATGGGCAGCCAAGGAATGCACCTAGAGCCATATTAGGCTGTGAACATAAAGGGGGCATAGCGTGAGTTGCATCCTATGTTGTGCATTCACATCCCACATCAATTTCATCACTTAATATGCACTGAAAAGCTAAGAGCTTGATTTTGCATAGTGCACGAAATAGAGCACATGCACATGTTCACCAAGGGAGTTAAGTTGAGGAGTGTATGTAAATAACAAGGAACTCACCTAGAAATAATACAAGAATGAACCCACCAGTAGGAGGAGATCTAGAGACATAGTCGGGTGATCGAAACCCAAACCATATGACCAAGTAAAAGATGCAACAAGGAATCCAAGAGGAACAATCACCATTGGAGGAGTGGATCTACCTGATCTAATCAATCTCATCAACAACTTGGTGGAGAGAGAGACCGCAGACATGGCAAAGACAGGCACTAACCATGAACAGGATGAGGAGCTCAACCTAGGAGATCTCCCAATTGAAATCCAGCGGGGCTGGTCACCAATTACGACCTATAAGTCAGGACAAGCCACCACGGTAGGACGTCCGACGATGTCATAGTAGACCTAGGAGAGGAGAGGAGACTAGCATGCGAAGCTTTGTGAAGCCTAGTGACCTACAATCAAATACTACAAGCCAAGAGCTTGTGGCAAAACATGGAAGTGCATGAAATTCAATGGGTGCTAACGCTAGCAAGCAAAAATAGGTTGGGTTGTCCTGATGCTAAGAGGGAAAGAGCATTAGAGGGAGATCTTACACTGAGTGAGATTTTCATGTTAGACAATGCTTTTTCCAAGCAAAGTGCCACTACAATGGCAACATCGTTGCTTGCAAGATTAGGAGTTACTCCAGGCTCCAACAACCAATCTAAAATCATGATAGACAAAAAGCAGCTAGACAAGTACCAACCTAACGATGACCCATATAACTTTGTAGAGTAGTTTGAGCAAGTCTGTGAGGCCAAACAGCCTCACCAATCTTACTTCACTAATGGAATACAAAGCAAAGAGATCTACAAGGCCTTGGTTGGCAACTCAATCTTATAGCAAAACGCGCTGATGAGGGTCTTTGAAGAGGCCATTAGAGTGGCGACCAGCTCAAGGAGAGAAATTCCCAGGAGCTTAAATCAAGAAGAGGCTACCTCTAGGAATCCTAAGAGAGTTTCAACAACAAGTGAAAGATCACCAGGCCCAAGTATCAGGATAAAGGCAAGGGCACTGACTCAAGCCAAGAGCTAGCAGAGATGAGGATGGAGCTAGCTTGATTACAAGAAATAATGAGATGATCGACACACCCTCACATCCAATATGTATATTGTGGCAAAAACCACCTACCAATTGAGTGTTAGGGTCCTCGGTCCTGACCTTGTGCCAATTGTGGTAGGTTTGGCTATGATGCCATGCATTACAGACTGCTGAGGAGAGTCTCGTACTCGCAACCATATAATCAACCATACCTAGCAAATAGGCCCGCCAAACTTCTTCAAAAGTTTGGCTGAGGAGACTCTCGTACTCGCAACCATATAATCAACCATACCTAGCAAATATTGCCACATAACCAAAGCCTAAACGCTACGGGCTAGTGAATTGGCCAAGGCCATTGGCCAGGAAGTGCAGAGATGGGAGTGTGACAAGCAACTAGAAATCTCCTCACCTCACTGGTAACCAACCCTATGACACTAAGCCTAGGAGATCTGCTTAGGCAGCATCAGCCATCACTATGGAAGGTCCAGATGAAATTGTGGTCGAAGGACCAATGGGGCAAGGTGCCACTGACTTGAACAAACACAACACAGAAACAAAAATACTAGTTTGGTGCTGCCCTCAGTGCCAAAATCCTTACACATCAATACTTTCTAGGAGGGTACTAAAACACATGCTCTCTTACCGATCTTAGCTCTTGGCGACACCATAAGGAAAGGAATCATAGACATGGGAGTAGGAGTCACTGTGCTGAGCCATGCAGTGTTCCAAACCTGGGGTAACCACCAATTGAGACGGCCAGGTTTAATGCCACTCTGGCTAATGAAATGAAAGTGAATCCATTCAATGTGTTAAAGAATTGGCTAGTAAAAATCACAGGAGTCTAGTTCTAGGTTGATTTTATAGTCATGAAGGGAGTGGACTATGATATCCTGCTAGGCTGACCCGGGATGTGCAATGTGAGAGTCATAGAAGACTAGGGCAATGGTTTGATCTTCATAGGAAATTGAATGGAATTCATAAGAGTAGAGATGGACACTTGGAAGACTACAATGATTGACCTAAATGCCATATCCTCTATGCTGAAGGGGGATGGCCAGAATACAAAATTTTATGGGCCACTAGTTATATCCCTTGCCTTGAGGATGAGCGAGATTGGATGCATGTCCTTGCTACAATCGACCTGCCATTCTCAGACAACAAGGAATATGAGCAAGCTGTTGAAGTAGTTGGAAAGAATCAGGAAGAGCCTTCAATGGCAATCCGCATGATGGGTAGGAGGCACAGAGAGGAACCAACCCAGTCATTCCAAGTACTGAACAACAAACGAGAGCTCCATGAGATCTTGGAACACCTAACCAACAAGTTAGCTAGCAACTTGTCAGCAAACCTTAAACCACTCGAAGATCTCTTAAATAGACCTAAGTGGCGATGGACCAAACTGCATGACTTAAACTTGATGTACAATTGGGCCTTAGTCACCGACAACAGGATGAAACATATCAAGACTTGGGAAATGATGAGCAATCAAATGAAGATAGCTCTAATGATGAATATGAAGATTGCTATTCCTTCAGTGATGACAAGAGTGAAGGAGAGATTGACACGATAGAGTACGGCACTAAGGGACGGGTGATAGAGCAAATACAAGCAGACTCCAAACCATGCAAGGGAAATCCCTTTAGAATCAAAAGAGGAGTCATGCGCATGGGTTGCGATTGCACCTAGTTAGAGCAGGTAGGTGCAATTGACTTTGAGCAAGTAGGCGTAGCCCAACCAAGTGCCATGCCATTTCTTAAGATGGATTCACCATTGGAGCTATGACCACCGGGAGAGACTCCCTCTTCTAGCAAAGATGGAGAGTTCAATTTCAAGTCGAAAGTAAGCTCAGATAGTGATCTTGAGATACCTCAACCTTCCTAGACTAGACACATCAAGGGGGACTTACCTGTCCACCTTAGGCACTGTAGATTAAAGAAGGGAAGAAGGAAGCAGCCTAAGGATGTGCAGACAGAGGAGCAAAGAACCTAAGTCAAGCTTTCTCTATTGGTCATTTAGGGAGTCCGTGCTCAAGCACTTGGACTATGTCATCTACCCAGTAAGGTGTCAAATTAGCTCTAAACAAATCTCTTTCATTCAATAGATTGAATAGATGTGCATCAAGTAGTTTATCTGCAATGCCTTGTCCAACGGCTTCTCCTGTGGGGATGCGAGACATGTGGTTGGCCATATAATGTTGCTTTCCTTTACACACAACCACAAAGAAGTCAAATTCTAAAAGTAGAAGTAACCATTGAGCTATGTGCTCTAGTGGCACAAGATTTATTAACAAGGTAGAGCAGGGCTTGATGGTCAACAAAGAAGGTAAAGGATGTAGCCAAAAGATAATGCCAAAACTTCTTTATAGAAAATACCATGGCTAAACCCTCTCTCTCCGTTTTCAAATAATTCATTTCCATATCCATGAGTTGTCTACTAGCAAAGCTCACAGGATAGTATAAGTTTTTTTCACCAGGCTAGCACAACACCGCTCCTACAGCAAATTTAGAAGCATCAATGTGAACATGAAAAGTGATTGTCCAATCTTGGGCTCGTAGAATTGGTGCAGTGGTTAGATCCTTTTTCAGTTGCTCATACACATGTTGGCATTCCTCACGATCCATTCAAATATGATCAGTTGCTTGTATAGAGGTCTAGCAATCAATGCATAGTTCAACACAAACTGTCGATAATACCCTATATGGCCTAGGAAGGATTAAACTCCCTTGTAATCAGTTGGTGGTGGGAGATCAACGATAACCTTGACTTTCAAGAAGTTGGTGGCAATTTTGTTCTTTGACACCACATACCCTAGGATGCGTCCGTGCTTCACCAAAAAGAACTGGCACTTTACAGGGTTCAACGAGAGACGATATAATCGGCACTGTTCAAAGACAGCTTGAATTTTGTCTACGTGCTCCTTCCAAGTGGAGTGAACACACAGATCGTTGATGAAAACCGCTAACTCCTTCCTAAGCATATCCTTGAATATAGCACACATGAGCCTCTGGAAGGTAGATGGCGCATTAGTCAACCTTCTTGTAGTTGACAAACACTCTAATCTTCCCATTCTTCTTTAGTATGATGACTATGGGTGAGATCCACTCTGTGTGCTCAATCTCATAGATGAATCCTACTCTCATTAGCTTATCAATTTCATCCTTGACAACATGGGCATGATTTGGATTCAAGGGGTACGGTCGTTGCTTGACTGGCATTGCATCGAGTGTCATGGGTATATTGTGAGTCACTATACTTGGATCTACCCCTTTGAGTTCCTCCAAGGACTAGGCAAAGACATCTATATACTCATGCAGGAGAGCAATGAGACTTACTTCCCATGCCTTGGTCAGGTCATCAGCTATAAAGACAGGTCGGGGTGTCTCCCCCTCCCTGGCTAATTTGACATCCTTGACCCTGGGCTCCCTTGCTTGCCCCTAATGTTTGGCCCCCAACAAGATCACTACCCCATTGCCTTTCTTGAACTTGGTAAATCTCCTTGGCATGTCTTGTGGACTCATTCTCAAAGTCCAACCTTATTAATTGATAGTAGGCCAACTTTATTGGCTAGGGCAAGATGGATTACTACATAGATGTGTGTGTGAGCATGAAATGCACGGCACACTTATAGAAGCACACTGTGGAATAGCAAGAGGGCATTTCAGTAGAGACACAACAGCCCACAAGGTGCTGCAATCTTAGCTATGGTGGCCTATTCTTTTCTGAGAGATGCATCATGATTCATAAAACATTGTGATGAATGAGTGCCAAAGGACCAGGGTGCCAGTTTGCAAGGACACAATGGAGTTAAGTCCAATCATTGCAAGGCAACCATTTGAGAAATGGGGAACCGACTTCATTGGTCCAATCAGTCCTGCAGCATAATACTCACAAGTGAAATACATCATTGTTGCCACAGACTATCTCACAAAGTGGACGGAAGCATGAGCTACAAGAAAGAATGATGCTAGGACCACTGCCAAGTTCCTTTGGGAGTAGGTGATCTCACGATTTGGCTGCCCCATCAAACTCGTTAGTGACCAAGACACACACTTCATCAATGAAGTGATCGCTCAACTTCTATCCTCCTTTCTAATCATCCATTGGAAATCCTCGTCGTACTATCCTCAGGCTAATGACTAGGCTGAGTCTACGAATAAAATTCTAGTAAACGTCATGACCAAGGTAGTCTCTGCTTTGTGCAGTGACTAGGATAACAAGCTCATGGCAGCTTTATGGGCCTATCACATAGCTTATAAAATGGCAATGGGGTAGACTCCCTTTAGGTTGACCTATGGAACTGAAGCAATTCTACTTGTAGAGTTCTTTGTTCCTAGCTTAAGAATTGCTCATCAAGAGAGATGGGATCGAAATGAGGCATGGATAGAGCACTAGTTGAGCTAGAATGCCTATCAGAAGCTCAACTTCTAGCCACCCACGTGCTAACATGCAAGAAGGAAAGACACAAAAGTTGGTTTGACAAGCATGTCAAACAATGAGATTTCGAATAGGGAGACTTAGTACTCTTGTATTATATCAAGGGTCATAAACAGAATATGAAGTTTAGAGGGCTAGAGCCTTTTAGGGTCTGCGCCATTAGCAAAAACAGTAATGTGGAGCTCAAAACCCTGGAAGGAGAGGGCATAGGCTTCTTTCATGGTAGTCGCATCAAGAAGTATTACCCTCCCATGCAACCATTACATGAGCCTCCAATGTTGGAGCCCCCTGTAAATGTATGAGTGGCCACAATTACGAAGATTGAAGATGAGGATGAGGAAACAGTAGAACCAGCTTACCTAAGCATGATTATCACTACCAAGCACACGTCTACCCTCAATGCACTGATCGATGAGGGAGCTAACTTTAATGTCCTACCTCACATGCATTGGACCCAAATTTGCAAATCGCAGTTATAGCTCACTAATGACAAACTCACCCCATTTGGGGGCTGATCATATGCCCTCTTGGGAAAGTGCCACAAATTTCAATCTCTATAGAGTCTGAGAGCATACCAATGTTCTTTTATGTGCTGCCAAACACTAAAGATACAGGTGTACGGACTCATTGTTAGGATGCCCATTTAAAAAGCAAGCTCATTGCAATGTTGATTACGAGTCCTAGTGCATTCACCTCACCATAGACAACGTGCGTATAGTCATCACTTTCAGCAAGGGCTACTCGACTTCTTCAAAGTCTACAAAGCCACTAGTTGAGAAACCCACCATCAAATCTAGGGAGGGGGGTCATGAATTTTCACCACCCGCCAAACCCCAAGACGAGCAAACCACTAGAGCCAAAGCTAAGGCCTACAAACCAAGGCTTGAATGGATGCCTAAACATCAAAACCTGCCATCTATGAGTAGACATCCATGGCCTCATAAGGCTAAGGACCCACACCTAGGAGTAGACATCCATGGCCTCATAAGGCTAAGGACCCACACTCGAAAACTAGGAAGGCAAGACAAGACAAGACCATAGACATCGACGTATGGTTAGCTACGATGGGTCCCCGAGACCTTATTGCAAGTGTAAGGCTACTATTAGGGAAACAACTGGATTTGGGTACCTATGGCTAAAATGGCCAAAGGCCCTACTCAAATGTTGCCCTCAAGCTTGACCATACAAAACATTAAGACAAATCAAGCACTCAGACCACAAGAGACTTAGGCTGCTAAATCCCTAGAACCTCCAAAGTTTAGGCCCGCAGAATCTAAACCAATCTATAGGCCAAAACTGCAACACGCTACTAACAAACTATCTCAACCTAGGCCTATTAGTGCCCCTCAAGCCTCAAAAGCACCATTAGCAATTACAGACCAGCCTATTGAACAAGAGACCAAGCCACAACCTCAAAAGCAACTCAAGCTGCAACAATTAGCTGTTGAACTCTCTAGTTTAGTCAAACCCCAACCACCTACAAGCCTTAGACCCTCTTATGAGTGGAGATCAATTCTAACCTTGGTCACGGATTTCACTGGGAACACGGGGGATGACTTGATCGCTTGCCTTAGATGCTTGGATGCTACCTTTATGGCACTTGATAAAAGTTACAACTAGTTGGATTTAGGTCTTTTGGATGAGCCTATAGCGACGGAAGTGCATACACTCCCCTATTCTTGGGAAGAATTGGAATTTGTATTCATCAAGGCTTTTGATGCAATTGATTGCCACTGAGATCTCCAAAGAACATGCACAAAACCGATGCCTCATTATGTCATATCAGAAGAGAACTATCCTTGCCATAGACAGAGACATTAAGGAGTTAAAACATCTTGCTTGCACTGAATCCTCTTTCTTGAGGAAATGGTATGCTCTTCGAATTCAATGGGAGCTAGAGGGATACCAAATCATGACTAATGCTGAGCAATGACGGGCCATTAAAACCTTAGATTATGACCCCACTTATGTAGCTCCAACCTCCTATAGGGTATTGAGCACCCCCCATCTATGACCGACCCCTAGAAGAACACCTTCTAACCCACCGGTTTCTAGATCAAATTCTGACCAAGGAGGAGTTACACATTGCTAGTTGAGTAAACTCTGGTGACTTCCTCATGGCTGTTCCCACCTACATCACTCAAGCAAGCATCTGCCCTTTCATATGGACCACTATGCTAATTTAGAATACAATCCGAATTTATATACTTGGCTCATGTGGAAGTAAATCCCTGAGAACACATGCTAAATGCCGTTAACCTCTCAACCTCTAATCCTAGGAAGGATTCTTCTCATTCCCAAGGGGAGAGGGGGTAAGGTGAAGTAAGGTGAAATCAAGGAAAAGTATCATAAAATTCTAGAAATGAATAGAACTACTCAAAGGAAAATTCTCTTTTTATGCTTAAAGCATGTTCTTCTTTCCATAAAAGCATGATCAACTCCTATTTATCTTCCAATAAGAAAATGTCTTAAGAACGCTAATGGTGAACCATGATATATGACAAGAACCTAAAATGGCAGGGCACAAGATAAAGGTTGCAAGCTTCCGTTCACAGAGGAAGAGCAAGCTAAGTCTGTCTTGATGATAGAAATGAGGGGCTACAACCAATTCACATTCAAGCACACCATGAACCTAGAAGATGCCATCATGGAAGAGCCACCCATAAAACAACTCATGGACCAGTACAACCTATAGAAGTACGTAGAGAAGGTTGGGCAAGCGGTCACTACAACAAGTGTGAAAAAATTATGAGGAGCTTCAATGCCAAAAGGAATTGTGGCACTATGACAATCAGGAAAGGGGAAGAAGCCCACCAAGTAGAGGTATAATCAATCCCTCCAATGGTGGAGAAGGCCCTAGGTTTGACTAGCAAGATAGAGCAATGCCCAAAGAGGGATGTGTATAGCCTGCTAGGGACGAACAAGGCCACCATACACACATTGGATGGGATAACCTTAGCGAACATCCCAAATCCTGGGATCAAGCTGTAGGCAAATATGGTCTATGCTCTTTTTTCCGGTCAAAGGTACAATGTCCTTATGAATAGAATTGGGGCGCTTTTGTTGGAGAGCATCGTAGCTAGATCCCTAGATGAAATAGATTGGAATGCCTTCATGTAAAAAACTATTGAAAGCTCAACAAAAGCTTTGACCACTGGCACAACAGCGATAGGAGGGAAATCCTCAGCCTCCACAACAAGATCAACTCGAAAGAAGCCCTCCTCCAAGAAATCCACCATCAGATTTGATGGAATCCTAACGACCATCATCTAGGAGGCCTTGAAGGACACAGAGGGAGGTGAAGAGGGAGTAGGGGAAACCCCTGACTGATTGCCTCACCAGGAATATGCATAGTCCAGTGAAAGGACTATAAGTGATAGGGAAGAGTAGGAGACGCAAGTCCAGCCAAGGAGAGCCGAAGGCACTGAAGAAGGGAACCCCATCAAAGCTACAAAAGGAGACAAAAGAAACAATGACAAGGGAGGAATGGGATGAGTTGAGGAGGGCCCAAAAAGAGTACAAGAGGACCAAATATGAGAGAAAGAGAAAAGTAGAGCAAGAGGCAGAAGAGCTAAGAAGAAAGGAAGATGAGGACACGGCTAAGGCCATACAGAGGACAGTGAAGGAGACCTTGGGCATGGAAGGACCAACCACCATGAGCCCTCGAGGGGAAGGAGAACCAAGTAGTAGTGCCAAGGCCTAAAAAATTGAAGCAATCCCAATAGTAATGGGAAAGTGTAAGGCCCCAATGCACCCCCTCCCCCCAACCTTCATGTCCCATGCTGTGACCACCTCACCCACCAAGAAATTGCAGCCGTCATGGACACGATCAAGTTGATGTCCATGATGTAGTTTTTTGTGACAAAGATGTAGCAGATAGCTCTAGATTCGGAAGCAAGGGCCCGCCTTGTAGGAGCCAAAAGACTGGCCGTGGTCGATGCTAAATCAAGGCAAGATCCTAAGAGGAAGAAGCAAAGGCCTCCACGACTAGAGTGGGAAACAAAGTGGGCCGAGGAGAAACGGAGCCACATAAGCCTACAGCAACTCAATGAGGAACTAGCAAAGTTGGGTGAGGAGCTGCAAGGGAATATGAACAACATACTGGAGGCTACAGAAGAGCTAGAGGCCGCAACAGAGGAGAGGGCACGGAGATACCAAAAGGAAATAGAAGACTTGAAAAAGATGACAGCCCTAGAGTTGGTGGAGCAAGGCAGACTAGAAAGGGAGATCAAACACTTGGAGAAAGAGGGGAAAGAAGCCATCAAGAGAGCAACCCAAAGGTTGCACGAGGAGCTAGAAGATCTGAAATAGGAGGTAGAGGAGATAAAAGCCATGGATGAATATGAAAGACAGCGGCAAGAAGGAAACCAAGACGCCCACACACGGAGGAATGAAGATCTATCTAAAAGGCTATTGGAAACTTCCATGCAGCTCTCCGTGGCACAACAAGTAGAGAGGATAGCCAAGGAGCAGTTGAACCATCGGAACAAGGAGAAAATACACATGCTACATGTGTGGAATGAATAGCAACAAGTGGTGATGGTGCTATCTCAAAGCATGGAGAACAGCAAGGAGGAGTTGGAAGAGAGGGCCAAAAAGTGGGAAGAGCACAACTTTGAAAAAGTACAAGAACTTGCTGAGCACTTGGCCATATCTGAATGCTAGGTGGGTGTTGGTAGAGGCCAGGGTCGAGGCCAAGGCCGAAGGAGCAAAAGTAAGTTTAGAAGTGCAATAACAAGCCTTCTTAGGTATAGCGCTCCATGTAACACAGCATAGGGTGAGGATTCTGAGGAGAGGATGAAAAGGAAGCTAGAATTGACCACCAATGCCTTAAAGTATGGCCTGCATGAGCAAGTTGTCCCCATCGGCACTAGCCTAACAAGAAAACAACAACGCCAGTATTTGAGGCAAGCCGGCCTCGGCCTCTCCACGAGTGAGTTGAAGGAGCTAGGCTTTGAAGAGCATGAGCCACCGCATCCACCCCCATCTTAGACCCCACAGGAGCAACCTCCAGAGGAAGGGTTGGATTTTGAGTAGGAGCTAGGAGAAGAGCAACAAGCTTAGGAGCTTAGCCCACCACTGCCAAATGAACCCCAAGAAGATTCGGAAGGTAGCCAAGTACTAGAGTGCATCATTGCCGCTAGGAGAAGAAGATGGGAATCAGTGGAGCAAGCACAATAGAGAACTAGAGCACATCCCCAACAACTTCCTAGCGAGCCATGCCACAATAGGAGGATTGCTATCCTATCAACTGACTCGAGGAGGTGATCATTTGGGAGCGAGGAGAACTTCAAATCCGGCCCTTTGAACTATCATTCCTCTACCCCACGGGCCTTGACCTGAGTCCTACCAATGGAAGTAGTGGATAGAATAATTCAAATAGCTAACAACTTGGTAAATTGATGGGTTGCGGAGTGAAGCATATTGATCATGCGGTGGAGGGAGGAAGCTCCAGACTACTGGCAGGACAAGGTGTACCAGATCCCCAAGACGATCCAAGGCTTTGAAGCACAACCCAAGTGGCAGAGGAGGATCTGGGACATGAACCTTGATGCATGGATGGAATTCTATGACACACCCCTTGAAGAGAGGAACAATCCTATCTACATGCTCTACCCTCACAGGCACAAAGTAGACTACAATAGGGAGGAGCATGGTAGGTAAAACTTCCCCAAAATCTACAATTCCAATGCAGAGAATCTTGAGGAGTGCCTAACCTTCAAGGTAGGAGACCTCTGTCCTTCTATCACACACTTCCTCAAAGATTTCTCATCCTGTCTCGACCCCATTTTCATCACAACTTGTAATTAGCTTAGGACCATTAGGTTTCTATTAAAGTAGCTGTCAGCCTTGCCGAGGAGGCCCACCTACCTCCACTCTTATTTTGATCTCAACCTAGGAATAGATAGTTGTGCCATGGCATGGCTAATGATGAGGGCTACATTTTTATCCTCTTTTTATATGAAGGTGCTTGAAGACATGAACAATAGCTGGTTTACTAGGTGTGGACACCCCTTTTTGTCAACCACACCTCTAAACATCAGGGCTAATCTCATGATCTACATGCAAAGGCATGCCTTTTTTAGAAAATCCCTTAGGCCACCTCGTGATGCACATCAAAAGAGGACCAAGGTACAGCCTAGGAGCACCATCATAGCTATTTATAAATTTTAAAAAAAAAGAGAATAAGAAGAAAGAAAGCAAAGATTATAAGTGACGACATCACAACAAACAACAATTTACACCACATAGGCCACATAGTCACTGCACCTAGGGGTTTTCAAGTTAGGTGCATCCGGTGGCTTCAGTTGGCCGGCTTCATCCCTAACCCCCTAGCCTCATTTTGATTCCCCACTTCATGCTTAGGGCACATCAAGGGCAGGACATACCTAGGTAGGTAACCCTTGCCTATGGTTAGACTTGTGACCTTAATCTACATGCACCGCACCTCCCTTATGCACAAACTGGGTCCTCAAGTGAGGGACAATGCCTAGCCCACTAGCACAAGCATAAAAAGCAGGCACATCCCCAATTAATTTATACTCTTTTATTTTTACCTACAAACATGGCTCCAATCCTCCAACTTCGGAGGCCCCATAATCCATTCAATGTGCTCTCGACCTATTGAGAATAACAAATGGTACTTAACATGAATGACCGTAGAGGCTGGATGTGTGCCCCCAAAAGAGGCTTGCCCATAAGTGGTTTTGTATGAGAGAGAGACAATGATGAATGCTCTAGGAAGATATGTCCAAAATCCCATAAGCATAAAGAAGAAAAGTGGTACTATCCATAAAGCTATAAAGGCATGTACTTGTTGACACTCATTTCAATGACTGTAACTATCAGGTTGAGTCACTCAAGATTGTGTTTATGATTCCAAACTAATCTATCTTGGAACCTAATTCACTTGAGTTAAAATTTCTCATTCTCATAATGTATCGTGTGTTTGACTTACGTCCACCATAGCTGATCTAGCTCTAGATCCGTGTTTCTTAACATAGCCTCCACCACCTTAACCGGGTGATCCATTTCTTTCCAAGACCAATTCCCCTAATACCCCATCATCGTTGCCTCACATGTTCACCCTTTCTCATCAAACCTTCATCAACTCAAAACTTCAAGTGTCCTAGAACTAGCACCTACCTAAGAGAGGGGTCATCTTATGCGATAATGTCACCATGTAGGTGAAACAAGGTAGAGGCAAACTAAGGCAACCCCAGTCAAAAAGTGAATGAAGAAGCACATTTGGAACAATGCAAGAGAAGGCGACTGCGGAGGGCCAAAAGATCCATCCAACACCATCATGAATTTCAAAGATAGATATGTCCACCCCGCCATTCTCCAAGTAGGGATCTGTCTAACACCATCGTCAATTTCAAAGACAAATATCTCCACCCTCCATTCTCCAAGCAGGGATCCGCCTAACACAGTCATCTATTTCAAAGATAGATTTTTCCACCCGCCATTCTCCAAGCAAGGATCCATCAAACATGATATTAAATTTTAAGGACAAATCCACCCCACACTATCTCCTGCAAGGGCTTGTATACAAACTCAAAAAATCCATCCGGCTACATCCATCACACCTTCCAATCACTACACATCAACACCATGGGACTGGCACTTAACTAGGAGGGGGGTAATGTTAACCTCAGCACAATAAGAAAGTAGAAAAAGTAGAAAAGCACAAATTGGGTAGACTAAAAGAGGTGGAGTAAGAAGGGAAACGACCAAAAGTGCAAGGGCAGCCTCAAAAGCTAAGTTAAAGGCAAAGCACATTTTTAAAATGCAAAGGTGTCACCAAAATTTTGTTAAAGAGAGCTAGGCTCCCTCCAGTGCAAATTGTAAAGGGTAGAAGGGCGTGGGTAAAGAGAGAGAGAAACTAGAAGAAAATGGGAAAAGAGGACCTTGCCATGATGGTTGGTCATGTAAAAAAGGGGATCGGTACCAATAGGGATGATGGCTTTGTATATAAACTCAAAAAGAGAATGAGAAGCTCATTCTTTAGTGTGTGGCAAAGTGGACTCTTCTTCTTCTCTCCTTCTCTTCTCTTGCTTGCTTGCTTGTGAGTGCTTGAGGGAGGGAGTGTGAGTGAGTGAGGGAGTGAGCCCTCCACCATCTCCTCTCTTCTTCTTCTCTTCTCTTCTCTTCTCTCGTCTTGCATGTGGCTATGGAGGATGGATCTTGGAGGAAGAGGCTTTAGGATACTTGAGCTTGCATCACAATTCGTGAAGCTATTGGAGTGCTTGAGAGAGGAAGCAACTCAATTGGGCATTAAGGTAAGCTCACTACACTTGTAGAGAGGGATAGTGCATCGGCTATGTGAGAGATAGCCATTAGTGCTCGCTTGAAACGCTTGAAGGAATATGCGGTCCGTGGGTCTTGGAAGTTGAGCGAGAGCTCCCTTTATAGTATGTTAAAACCACTAACCTTGGCCTCCTAGATGAAGATATCATACATGTAGAGCATACTTGAGAGTCACGTTGATGGAAAAGAAATACCATACAAATAATGGCCTAATGGTCTATGAAGTTGCTAATTGTAATCTTATGACATATACCGATTGGATGAGTATACAAAAACCTCCACTAATCTCCAACAAACTGTAAAGGTTAATCCATACTAAAGATGTCCTTATGCACTAGTTGGGTAATGTCAAATCATGTTGATTGTCAAGGTAAAAAGTTTACTCATTATCTTCTATATATTGCTTAGCATTGAAGAAGTTGCTAAGGAAGTACTATTGAAATGCCCATTCAAAAAACTAATCAAACGTATAGTTGATCTCAAAATGTAATGCATTTGCATGGATTTATTCAATGTCAAGATTATTACAACTTTTAGCAAGGGTGCTAGCACTTCAATCATGAAAGTAGTGCCACTAACAGCTTCAATGTCTCTCAATTTACCCCTCAAGAAGAGGGAAGATATCCTCCTTAATGATATGCTCAAACCCCATGTAAACCATAGCATACCAATCAACCATGTACCTATACCAAATCCAAACCACCAAAAGTGGATTCTAAAATTGACACATAAAACAAACATGGCTACTCATATGCTAACTACTCACAAAAATTAATACATAACCAAGCATTGCATTGATGCCAACATTACAACCCCAATCTAAGTAGATGGTTTCTTAAGGCTCTACTCAAGGCCTAGGTTTACAATGCTCAGAAAAAAGGGATATGGTTGCCAAAACCCTCATATAATGCTTGTATGATATCTCACAATCACCTAAAATCAAGAGCACTTGACTTCCGCAACTAGGAAGACAAGCACCACGACCACTAATACCAAGATTTGTGCCTCAAGAGTTCTACACAAGAAAAAAACTACAATAGCCAATGGTCTATCCTATGAAGAGCTTAGAGTCTAAACATTGTCAACAACCTACAATGATCCACAAACCACTAAGCCATTAGAACCAAACTATCCTATTATCACTTTAGCCACCCTAATTGTGAGATAGAGCCACCAACTACTACCATTGTGCCCCAAACTAATCCTAAAGTCCAACATCAACTGATAATACAAGAAACACATCTAAATCTAATAACACCCTCACCTAGCACCAACTTCTAGCATTGTGCCCCACACTAATCCTGAAGTCCAACACCACAACTCATAATACAAGAAACACATCTGAATCTAATGACACCCTCACATAGCGCTGTTGAAGAATGAAGTGACTAGATTTTTTGGTTGATTTTTGTTGTTTTTGAAGGCTTGAATGGTTGATTTTTGATGGATTTTGAGTGATGACTAGTTGTTTTGAAAGTGTTTGAAAGTTTTTTTAATGAGATTGATTATGTTTTGAAAGCTCATGATGATTCTCTGTAGAAATAGGAGGCTATGTGATGTTTTGATAGGTTTTGTTGATGTTCTGTTTAGCTTCTGTTTGGTTTTGTTTTTCTTTTGTATGAATCATAGATTAATTATTGATGGAAGTTGAGAATATTTAAAATATCATTGAATAGTTTTTGATGGTTTGGAATGGTTTTAGTATGAGTTATGTGGTTCTAATGCTTTTTGTTGACCTTCTATGAAATCTTCTATAGAGCTCATGTTCCTACCCTGTTTCTATTTCTGTTATGTTATGTAGATCTTTTGTAAGTGTTTTGTGGAATGTATGTATGATTTTGGGAAATTTTTCTAGCCTTGAAAAAAGGTGAATATAAGTTCAAAATATCTCAAGAAAGTGGAAGAAGCAGCTACTACTGAAGACTCAAGTGACGTAATAGTAGTGAGCTATGAGAAGTCACGGTGGTGGCTCTGGTGACCTTTCATATCAAACACACCTTTTGGAAGGGGTGTCCACGACCAAAGAAGGAGTATTATGAGTGATTATTGAGTATTTTAGTGAGGAGATGATGTACTATTGATTGAGAGAGAAAGAGAGAGTCAAATATAGCCAATCCTATGCCAAACAATGTATCTTTCTATGAGAGGCTGTGAGAGAAAACTATGAAGACAATGAAGATGGATACTATGTGATATTTTTCCATTCAAAGTGGTGTTTCCTATGTGTTCTCTTTGATTGGTTGATGCATTCTATGAAGAATATGAAGAGAATGATGAATTTTGTTGAAGTTAAAGCCATGGGAGAATTGTTTCTATGATGCTACGTCAAGATTTCTTGCTAGTGGTGTTCTTTTCCTTATTGTGGTTCTCTAAAGAATGAAACAAATGCTTGTTGCTATTACAAGATAGATTTTCTTGCAATAGAAACCCCTTTTTCTTGGTGTCTCTCTTGGGGCTCCAAGCACCAACTACTAGCATTGTGCCCCATACTAATCCTGAAGTTTAACATCAACTAATAATACAAGAAACACATTTGAATCTCATGACACCCTCACCTAGCACCAATAACAAACGAGGAGCAAAAAACGACAACTCTCAACTAAACCAACCCACTAAAGTTGAGTCTAGCCCCATGCCTATGATTTAACACAATATTAGTGAGTTTGGGAATTTCCCAATTCCCATTTCTTGAATACTAAAAGGGTGGCATCTAGATAACATGCCCATAAGTTTTCGAAAACCATACGATGTAACCTATCATTGGAAAGCGCTTGAAAAATTGAACATATTGAGCTATAGAGTGCTTAATTTGGAGTTGTAGTATTCAAGTTATGACAAATCCAAAGATTTGACCATGTGTCCCAAACTTATGAAAAATTCCCATTTTCCCCAATATGGTGTTATTTTCTTATAAGAGGCAATCCCTCTTGGAACTACTTGCATGCATCATTGCAAATACCAGTAGTGATGACATTGTTGCATGTATTGGACAAATGGATCATACCTTCACCTTGTTTGCATGCGGCTATGAATGGATTTGGCCTAGGTCTCCTCAATGAAAACACCAACAATGATGTGAGTTTTCTACCCTACTCATGGGAGGGATTCAAATTCATTCTCGATTGGCTCATGAGCTCATTACAACTCAAATCTCATGTGAGCAATCCTTGAAAGGACAATTAATCACCTCCCTCAAATGCAGCTTTGTTGAGACTGCACCTTAGGATGATTGATCACCTCCTTAACTGCTAAGGAGCTCATTGCAACTCAAATATTCTACAAGCAAGCCTTGAAAGGATGACTAATCACCTCCTTCAAACATAATTATATTAAGGCTACACATGAGGATCTTACCAACCTCAATTGCTTCTCACAATACGAGTTCTCATTTTTGTAGCAATTATTTACATTACAAGAATATGGGAAAGAGTGAGATGCCAAATAATAACCAATGCGAAGCAATGTCATGGGATAAATACATCAAAATATGACTCTACTTATGTCTCCCCAACTTCGTTTCAATTATTTCCTTAACCCATAACCAACCATTAGAAGATCATGTGATACTACATTTGTACATAGACCAAATCCTTAGCACAGAAGAGCTTCACATTGCCTATCACATAGGTTCATGTGACTTGCTTACCAATCTCCTAACCTATATGACCCATGTCACTATGCGACGACATGATATGGACCATTGCAGTATCATGGAACATAATCCACACTTCTACAATTGTCTATTACAATAATAGCTAGGCATCTCTTTGTTTATAAACAAGTGTACAAGAACCTCAAGAACATACTCAAAACACACACTACACCTTTTCCATAATCTCTTTGCACAATCCTAGAAGTATTGCAATCCATTAGGAGGGGGAGGGGCCTTACAATTTGTCGAAAAAGGTTTGGAAATCAAAAGACCTTGTAGACAAAACTTTGCAAATTGATTGCTTTCTTACATGCAAATTTTCTTTTTTGCTGTAAATTGTTTAGTATATTAGATTAAGATTTCTTTATAAGGTGTAAGTATGTTTCTTTGCTCGTAGATTTATCTTAATGAATTCTTCTCAAAATATCACCACACAAAAGTCTAAAAATTCAAGAGTAACAACACAAACCAAAATCAACCATATCCAAAAAGGAAGAAGAGGGAAACATGATAATGTAGACACAACCTTCAAGAAGTGCATATATTCTTCTACAATGAGAACTCAGCTTGAAGATCACTCTCTCTCTCTCTCTCTCTCTCTCTCTCTCTCTCTCTCCCCCCACCAACATCAGTTACACATAGATACCACTAGACTACAATGTGCCATGGGGCTAGCACAACTTTGGGGGGGGGGGGGGGGGGGGGTAATGTTAACCCCTTCTTGGAAGGTGCAACAAAGAAAGCATGCAAAACAAGAGCAAAAATTTTAAAAATATCAAAGGACAAGAGAAGCAAAAAATAGAGTGACTCTCATGTGAATGCAAGCTTTGGACAAGAAAACTATTCAGAATTATTTTTGTAAATGAGAGCCTGAGTCGCTCTCATGCAAATGGTAAAATCTAAGGCATGAGCTCAAGGGATTTTATCCCAACGAGTTGAAAATTAGTTATAAAATGTAAAATAGTGTGTGTAAGATGAGAGAAGGCAAGCTAAGCTAATGCAATTGAAGGGTGCCCAAGAAAAATAAGGCCATGTATAAAAACTAGAAAATGAATGGATATGCTCTTTCTTGTGGTGTGCAATCTTGTAGCTCTATTCTTGCTTCTTATTTACTTCATGCTTGAGAGAGAGAGAGAGAGAGAGAGAGAGAGAGAGAGAGAGAGAGAGAGAGCGTGTGTGTGTGTGTGTGTGTGTGTGTGTGTGTGAGGGACTAGTGTGGAAAAGCTCTTGCTTCCTCTTCTTCTTCTTCTTCTTCTTCTTCTTCTTCTTCTTCTTCTTCTTTAGAGGTTTGAAGAGTTTGCAATGGTTATTGAGAGGTAACCATAGTTCCCTATTCCACTAAAGAGTTGGAGATTCTTATTCCCAAAGCCACTTTCCATAAGAAGTTCATTCCACAATGGCGGAAGCATATTACCATTATGATGCAGGATCTATGTGGTGGACTATTTCCTCTTCGTATTGAAGCAGCATAAACTTGCATCTTGGTGACAAATTGTTTGGAAACAAACTAAAGAGTAGAAACAGAGAGAATGACCATCCATGGAAGATTTGGCATTCATTGAGAAGTTTCCAGACATCATCAGGTGGGAGATCGTGAAGAAGCTTCAGGAGTGGTGGTCAGTGGAGGTTCACAAAAATAAGAAAGAAAAGAGTTGACATTTGTTTGTGGATGCTCAACAGTAGGACACATGAGACACCTGGTGTACTGACAATCTCCTGTTTGTTCAATTAGCAACCCACTAGAAGTTGGTAGGTAGAGTGTTCTTCACAATATACACTATTGAAACCATCAGAAGCTGGCATTACTATGATGATGGTATAACAATGATCCTCAGAAGAATGAGTTTTGATACCTTCAAAATGGAATATCTCCCCCTCTATAGTAGTTTGAAAGCTGAATTCAGAGATGTAGAAAAGAAGGAAGTTGAAGAGATGTTGGCTAGAGAGTCCTCCAGAGACTGAGGTCCCCCTTCAATTCTATTCTGTTGAGTACAAACCAACTAGTTGGAGCCAACCCCCTAATGAATGATGGAATCAAGAGGCAAGCACTAGAACGAGTCCAAAGGTACGTGAGAAGAGAAAACACAAAAATCAAGGCCGAGAACAAGCTTGTAGCAGAAGCCTCCTTTGACACCTTAAAATCACTCTATACAAAATTTCTTGTGGTAACTCAAGGTCCCCTTCCTAGTCAGATTTGTCCTGGAAATATGGATGATAGGCTAGAAAATGTAGTCCCATTGCCAATTTTTAAGGGAGAGTACAATGAAGACCCTAATCTTCATGTAGCAAAGTTTATGGTAGCATGTGTGGCTAGCAATGCTAGAACCCCTAAGCATTGGTTACCAATATTCCCTGCCTTTTTCAAAGGCGCAGCATTTCAATGGTATGAGAGACAAGCAACAGGAACTTTCGGCACATGGGAGTTGGCCTTCCTCACTAAATTTAGGCGTGAAGGTTTTGAAGAGCGGATGTGAGAGGAGTTCATGAACCTAAGTCAGGATCCTTGAAGAAAGAGTAGAAGCTTATGTCTCACGAATGGAATCCATCCTAAAGAGATGGATCTTTATTTGGATGAAGGCATCCAGAACGGAGTATTCCTCAAAGGCCTACAACCAGAAGTTTGCAATTTGTGGAATTGAGATGACCAGTCAATCTGCAAGTTGTAGTGGAAGGTGCAAGACTGTATAATGAAGTTGGAGCAAGGTTGTCAATGACCTCAGGAAGATGGGTCTTACCTTCTCCCATGCTAGGAATGGTATACCCACCAAATGCAATCCCAAGGACAGTTCCCTACCCCTACCCCTAGATGCAAATAGTGCCGCAGCACAATGCACCTAATCCATAGTGGCCGCAGATGGCAATGCCTCAAATGATGGTTCAACTACAACAACAGTGGTCTCAAACAATCCCTCCAATGGTGACTCAATAATAGTGGAATCCTACCCATTGGAATCAACAACCCCAAGTCTCAATAGGAGCTCTAAATCAGAAGCAAAACAAAGGACCTCTTGGATCAACCCAACCAATGTACACAGTAATCACGGAAGCTTCCCAAAACCCTACTACAAATACTCTAGGAGGTGAAAATTTGAAGGACGGAGAGATGCGATGTATTCTAATACATGGTGTAAAAAGTGCCATCAAGCGGGACATTTAACCATTGAATGTACCTAAAAACCAACCATTCCTAGAGCCTTCTATTTGTATTGTTTGAGAAAGAACCATACAAAGGATATCTACTCTCTGAAAGAGATGCATGAATGAAGAAAGAAAGATGAAAATGCAAGATTCAACTTGTTGGAATCCAAAATGACAATGCAGGACATTGGACAAAAGCCTAGGGAATTTGGTCCTAATTTCATTCCAAGGAGGTTTCCCTCTCAAAGTTACAGAGGATGGTAGTCTAGCAGTGGTCACAGATCAGAGGTGGAGTGTTACAGATGTGGAGAAAAGGGTCATATCTCACCAAATTGTCCAAACCCTAGAAGGTCAGTGGATTACAATCCCTTATGCAGTCGATGCAAAGGAAAAGGCCACACCACAAAAGATTGTCCAATTCCAGCCCCTATGAAATATACTTCTGATACCCAACAGAAGACCCAAGAACCCCCTTCCAATTTGGTGGAATTGGAAGTGATCGCAATAATGCAGGCAAAGAAAGGAGAATCCGTAGTTCCTAAAGAGAATATTCCTTCTGCTAAGACTGTGAAGCTCAATATTCCTTGGGAAAAGCAGAACAATGCAGTCTAGAACAATGAAGTACAAAGCCACAGAGAGCTACATAGACAGTTGCAGAGACAAGACTAGAGGTTTAGGAAATAGAGGATGTAGAAGGACCTCCTCATGAAGAAGAAGTGCAGATGTTGCCACTCCTAGAAGAAAAGGGGAAGATAAAAGTGGGCGTGACCCCATTTCCCAGCTGATTGGAAAAGCTTGTGGATCCTATCAAAGAGTATGATTTGGTTAAAGATTTAGACACTTTTAAACCAAACTTAACATTTCAACAGTTGTTGATGTTGTCTCCTAGCTGTTGAAAGAAATTCAAAAGCATACTGACTAGAAGAAGAGGCTTAAGAATTGTTCCCTCTGTGGCGACCAAGTCCAACAGAGCCTCAGAACCCATAAAGGAAGTAGATGTGGCTAGCGCTTTCTTGGATCTTGGAACCCTAGAGATTGGCATATGGATTGAAGGGTGCTTTATTTCAGATGCATTGATTGATGGAGTCTTTTCATTAAACATAATGACAGATGTGACAATGAATGATCTAGGCTTGCAAGGAATGCAACCTACACAGTGGCTTATTAGGTTGGCAGACCAAAGTAGAATCAAACTTTTGGGCATCCTCTTGTACGTAAAGACAACCCTTGTAGGAAGAGATTATTGGCTGACATATCTGGCGGTCATTCCAAATTTCTATGGGACCTCATACCCTCTGCTGTTGGGAAGACCTTGGCTTTTTGAAGCAAGAGCAAGGACGGATTGGTTCAAAGGGACCCTAACCCTAGGCACGGGACCCAACAAAGTGGTGTTGAAATTGTATGGATCGCAAGAAGGCAATGGATCCACATCCATCAAAGTCATAACCGACTTCTCTAATGAAGTAACAGATGGTACATCGGGAGATGAAGAGGCTATCAATTAGATCTTTCCCAAGAAAATAGAGGCAGAGTCCCTAACAGTGGGCATTGTAAGCCAATTACCGAAGAAAGTAAAGTCTTTGTCTATGGCTGAATACCTCCTGCCTGAACCCGAACTAACTTTTGAAATCACCTCTAATAGTGAGATAGAAGCATGAATGTATTGTTCTCCTTGTTACATGGCAGTAACAGAGATAGAGACGGAGACAGCGCCAGAGACAGAAGCAAAGGACATAACAGAGAGCTTGTTATTCTCTTACAAAGCTCCCATAGAGATAGAAACAGACTTTGAAGAGGAAGAAGGTGATAATGTAGAAGAAGATTATGGATGCGAGCTAGAAGGATCTATCCTACTCATAGAAGGCCGAGATGAGGAAGCAGTTCCTCAAGCCTCAGAAGTAGAAGATTCCTCTCTGATTGACAGAATGATTATGGTACCTTTTGGACTTATTAATGAGTCATGTCATGAGCAAAACCTTTATAAGAAATGGATTAAGAAGAATAGGCCTTCCTTCGACAATGGCTCTTGTCGTCCAAAGTTACCCTTCCTTAAAGAAGATGATGACGATGCACCTTTTCAACAACCCCCAGCCCTGTAGCTCAAACAAAACGCAGAAAGTTCTTGTTATGTGACATTCTTGGATGCCTCTTTAGAAGAAAAATCCTCGAGTCAAGAAGTAACTTATCCCCAACCCAAACTCGAAACCTCAATGATACCCTTTCAGCCTCCAAAAGAGTGAGCTAGGCCTCCATTAAAAGAGGACACTAGTTCTAGTGCATCATCAGAACGGGAGACCACTCCCTTGAAGGAGTTAGATCTTTATCCAGGAGCAATCCGTGGGACATTTATCCATGAAGTGGAATGTGAAAGGCAATTGATATTCGTGGATGCTAATGGTACTGAACGTCACGTGAAAGTGGGCCTAAATCTTCTAGAAGAGGAACTAGTGGTCCTGTGAGACCTACTAAAGGAGAACTTAGACGTGTTTTCACGGTCGTACAAAGATCTAAAGGGGATTGATCCCATAGTATGCCAACACCACATCGATCTAGAACCTGATACCAAACCTATGAGGCAAAGATAGAGACATATGAATCCTAATTATTCTACTTTGGTGAAGGCCAAATTATTGAAGCTCCTTGAAGCCGAGTTCATTTATCCAGTGGCTAACAATGAATGGATTTTGCCCATTGTGGTAGTACCCAAGAAGAATGGGAAACTTTGAATATGTGTGGATTTTCGAAAGCTGAATTCCAAGACGAAGAAAGATCATTTCCCAATTGTTGGACACAATGGCAAGCCATGAGCTCTATTTCCTCTTGGATGGATTCAACAAGTACAACCAAGTCCAAATTGTAGAAGAAGACCAAACTTCACAACCAAATGTGGAACCTATGCTTATAGAGTGATGTCATTTGGGATTTGTAATGCTCCTCCTACTTTTCAACAAGTGATGATGGCTGCCTTCTTCCAAAACCATTTACATGACTTCATTGAGGTGTATCTCAATGACTTCTGTGTCTATAGCCTAATCCCTGAGCATTGGGGACACCTAAAGTAGTGTTATGACAAATGTTGAGAATATGGGATTTCTCTCAACCCCGACAAATGTATCTTTGGTGTCTCATCAAGAGTTCTTTTGGGCCACATTGTTACTGCACAAGGGATAACAACAAATCCTGCTAAGATTGAGAAGATTGCCGCCTTGACAACCCCAACCAACCTTAAGCAATTGAGAGGATTCCTTGGCCATGTAGGCTATTATAGAAGATTCATTGTACACTTTGCGACGAAGGCAGCCCCTTTGCATAAATTTCTAAGGAAAGATATTGAGTTTACATGGACCAATGATTTTGACGAAGCCTTCAACACTCTGAAGCAGTGTCTGATTGAGGCACCCATCCTGCAACCTCATGATTGAACGAAGGAGTTCCATGTATAAACAAATGCATCAGTTGAAGGCCTAGGTGCAGTCTTATGCCAAAAGGGCCCCTCTAAGTTCGATCAACCAATCTATTATGCAAGCCAAAAAGTAACTGACAAAGGACAGAACTATACAATGACATAGCTTGGATGTCTAGCAATGGTGTTTGCTTTGGAGAAGTTCTGACATTATTTGTTGTTGACGCATTTCAAATTCTGCATGGATCATGAAGCCTTGTCTTTCCTGATGAACAAGGTCGACATGAAGGGAAGAATGATGAGATGGCTACTTTTGTTTCAAGAGATTGACTTAGAAGTGGTTACCAAACCCAGTCGCTCTCATGTTCTAGCTGATCACCTTTCGCAAATCCCTCAAAGTGATGATGAAGAAGAGAAAGATGATCTAGACCTCCCTGATGCTTCCTTGTTTCTAGTCGAAACTATCACCCCCTAGTATGTAGACATCACCAACCTACTAGCAACCCAACAATATCCTTTTGGCATCTCTAGCCGAGAAAGGAATAAGCTTCTGTTCGAATCAACCCCCTACACCTTGTTAGCAACCCCTTGGTATGTAGACATCACCAACCTACTAGCAACCCAACAATATCCTTTTGGCATCTCTAGTCAGGAAAGGAATAAGCTTCTGTTAGAATCAACCCCCTACACCTTGTTAGGCAGCGCACTGTACGAGAAAGGCAAAGATGAAGTGCTTAGAAGATGTGTTGTAGGAGACGGGATTGGGATTGTTCTGAAGGCTTACCATGAGGAGCCATGTGGAGGCCACTTTGTAGGAGAAGCAACAGCCAGAAAGGCTCTGTTAGCAGGATATTAGTGGCCGACCCTCTATAAGGATGCCTATGAATACTTAAGCGATGTAATGCATGTCAATGGATGGGAAAACCCACGAAGACCAATGCCATGCCACTACAACCTATCCTTCCCTTGAAGCCGTTCAAGAAGTGGGGCATCGACTTCGTAGGTCCAATCGATCCCCCCCCCAGACGGAAGCAGAACAGATACATCCTGGTATGTATGGATTATGTCACCAAGTGGTGTGAAGCTAAAGCTCTGAAGCGATATGATGAAAATAGCATGGCCTTGTTCCTGTACGAGAATATCATCACCCATTTTGGCAACCCCCTAGAGTTGGTAATTGATAGAGGCACTTATTTCATTAATAAGGTCATGGAAGAACTCACAAAGTTGTATAAGATCCGTCATTGCAAGTCCACCCCCTATTATCCCAGAGCCAAGGGCCAAGTTGAAGTCACCAATCGCATCCTCTTCTCAATCCTGACAAGGACGATTGCCGCACATTGCCATGATTGGGATGATCGACTTACAGAGGCCCTTTGGGCGGCATATAAAGCCTCCCATAAGGTAGCTACAGGACAAACCCCCTTTTAGCTAGTATATGGTACAGAAGCTATTTTTCCTATTGAACTAGAGTTGCTATCCCTGCGCATGGCCATCAAGGAGCGCTTAGGAGATGACTAGTCCGTGAAATGCCATCTTCTGCACTTGGAATGTCTAGACGAGACTCACAGGATGGCTCTACATTGCATGGAAGTTATGCAAGGCCGAGGAAAGGCATATCATGATAACTTTATCAAGCACAAGGAGTTCAAGGAAGGTGATCTTGTCTTGGCCTATGATTCGTGATTTGGCAAGTTTCTTGGCAAGATTCAACAATGATGGATGGGGCCCAATAAGGTACTTGTTGTCAACCCTAATGGCTGTGTCCAAGTGCACGCCGTTGATGCCTCTGATAATCCTTTCATGATCAATGACTATCACTTGAAAAAGTACTTTCCTCCCTAGGGATCTTGACAATCACAGTTGACCCACCCTTCCCCTTTTGGGCGTCACACTGTCTTTCTCCTCATGCTCTTGATAGCCCTTCAGATCTTCTTTGTGAGGCGGCCTCATTCTGCTAGTCCCTCATAGATACCTCCCACCCCTATCTTGTTCTCTTCCCATTTGGTCCAGCAATGGTGGTGAGGATGGTCCTGATCCATGGTATTTCTACCATTCTCTTATTATTTAAAAAAAGAAAATAAAAATATATCAATCATGGGAGAAAATGACTTTGGTCCCTGTCATGCCAACCTATTCTTCGAGAAAAGGTGGAAACACCCTCGGGAGTAGGAAAGAAGAAAAAATAAAAAGCAAAATAAAATAAAATAAAGCAAACAAACAAACTGTTATGGGAGAAAATGAAGAAATTCCCTGTCATAGCAGGCCTTGTTCTGAGAAAAGATGGAAATCCCCCTGGACGGGAAGCTGGCTGTGGAAAAGGTGGTAACACCCCGCAGTCCAAGATAGCCAAATCATCAGTAGACACTTTTCTAGAAGAAACTTCAAAGCCACCTCCCTTGGTGTGTTGTCTCTGTACTCCCCACAGAGTATGTGATTCCTTAACACAGACGATATGATCTCCAGAAAATCTACAATACCAGATATATGGGCTACCGCCCTGGGTATGCCTTGTCATCAACTCCCTGATGCTAGCAACAAACAAAGCGATTTTCCATCGACAAACAATTGAGTGATGTGAGCTTTCATCCTAATAGGATGGGGATGTGAGTATGGGCTGCCCTCTGTATTTATCAACAAAGCATGAGATAGAGGGTGGGGTGAGTGACTATTCCTTTCCCTTGAATTCAAATGAGAGGTGCGCTGTGTGGAATGGAGGGTTGCACGCACGAGCTGGGCCTCTCAATGCATAGTGCACGATCTGTTCCTGTGCACTGCACTATAAGGCTCCCTGGCCTTCCTTCTCGCATTGTATGCCAGCATAGGGCGGGATACACTGCTACACCATCAAATGCACACAAGGTATATAATATTTGTACAAGCCATTATGAGGATAACAATAATTGGTGTAAGGATTGGGTTGCTCTGCTGTATTCTCCAGTAGAGTGTCTGTCAAAGGGGGGTCAACTGTGACTGGTGTGTCCTCAAAACAATCATCAAGAGATGAGATTGAGGGATATTACGAAACGTGGTGCAAGGTATGTTTTCCTTTCCCTATGCACCCACAGGATGGGTCTCTGCCATCATCACAGGACACGTCATCCTGTTCTGTACACTGCACCATAAGGCTCCCTAGCCTTCCTGCTTGCCCTATGCCAAATGGGGTTGGACACACTTATGCACCATCAATTGTGCACCTTGGCATACTCCTTCTATCATATTTCCCTTGTTGATTCCTAAATTGGGTGTACGTTATGGGGTTCTTTGTGAGATTCATCAAGTGATGTACGTTATGGGGCGAGTGACTGCTCTTTCCTCCCCATTTGAGTGACCGTGTGCTGAGTGCAATACCCTTCGTCATCACCTGAATTCCTGCACCTTCATCCGTAAAGCTTCCTCCTTGGGTGCTGGTGTGTGGTCCCTGTTGCGCTAGATGTATGCTATGAAGACATCTTGGTACCTCCTGTAGAGCTGACTGCGACACAAGACGTGATGTCAACAGTCAATCGCAATGCTCGGCAAACTGGGCCAAGTTTTTCTAACCCTACACCTTCTGTTTACAAGTGACGATCATATTTTAAGTGTGGGGATGTTAGCATACAATCTGGTGACACGTCTTGTATTCATGTGGCGTCATTTCACCCTACCCAGTAAGGTTTTTAAGTGTGGAGACATGTCCTTGTGCGTTTGCCGAGCATACATCTTGCATATGTTATTTAGAAAATCTACATATATCCTATGTCTTCACTTTACCTTAATGGGTCCCTTGCCCACTCATGAGCCCTTGTCTCCCTTACCTACGAGGTTATTCCTATTGTTATTTTTCTTTATATGGCATTTGGTCGTTTTCCATGTAAACACACCCTAAGTTTATAAACACCCTTACAACCATGTGTACCTTTTTCCTTTTTATCACCCCCTCTTTCGAGCAACGGATTGAAAGTTATTAATTTTTGAAGCAAATCTCGCACATTGGATGTTTTTCCATGTGAACGCTCCCCAGTTATTTCAGAATGCTACTTTGATGTGACAACCCTATCCTACACCTTTCATATGACATTTTTCCTTTTTATACCTTGTCATTTCGACGTGTAGGTTTTCTGTTATTAATTTTTGCGAGTTTTTGTGTCTTTTTCGTGTATATTTTCGCCCTTTTTCCATGTGAACCTACCTAATTCTCCTCAGAATTCAATTTTGAGTGGATAGCCTTGTCCGCCCACACCCCCCCCCCCCCCCCTTCTACCCATTTCTCCTTTTTCCACCGCCCTGTTTTGACTTACGAATTTCTCGTTATTAATTTTTATAAGCGTTTTCAATCTTTTTTTTATAGTTTTTTCCATGTGAACGCCTCCTAATCCATCAGTTCTAATGTGCCATCCCTGAAGATCATCTATGTCCTAACATTTCTTCATTTGATTGCCCTCCATTCTGGTGGACGGATCATTAATGATTAATTTTTGAATCCCTTTTCAGGTTTGATTTTTGGGTTTTTCCCATGTGAATGCATCCTATTGTGATCAAAATTGTGTTTTGAAGTGATAGGATTGTCAAGCACCTTTTTTCGGTACATTTCTCATTCTTTCCACACTTTGTTTTGATGAAGGGATTCTCCAATATTAATTCTCGTATGCATTTTCGTGCCTTATTTTCGTCTTTTTTCCATGTGAATGCTCTGCATTTTGCACCGACCCCTTGTATTTTTCCACTATCTCCCCCTGCCTTTTGGCACATTTTCCATTTTTACGGCAATTCATTCTGATCCATGGTTTGTATTTTATTTAAATTTTCATGTTTTTACATGTGTACGCGCCTCCCGTGCTACGCGTGAACATCCGTGTTTTTCCATTTACATGTTGTTTGATGCATTCGTCACATTATTGGCCCCCGTGACGGTGTCCCGAGTGTCTGCGGGTCTTGCCATTGCCAAAATTTTTACCCCCGCCCCATGCCTGTACATGGGACGAGGAGGCGCTACCTTGTTTTTCTTTTTTATTTTAATTTATCTTTTTTTATTTTTAACATTAAACTTTTTTAAATCTCTCCCCCTTTCCCGACAGTTTCCTCTTCCCTCCTCTCTCTCCTCCCTCTTCTTTCTTCTCTCTCTCTTGTTCTTCTTTCTTTTCTTCTCTCTCTCTCTCTCTCTCTCTCTCTCATCCTGCCCGCCTCCCGCTCCCTTCCTTTTGCCTCCTCCCTCCATCTCCTCCCCTCCTCTTCTTCTCTCCCCTCCTCTTCCTCCTCCTCCCTCCTCCTCCTCCTCCTCCTCCTCCTCCTCCTTCTTCTTCTTCTTCTTCTCCACTCGTCCTCCCCTTTGCCCCTGCGCATGAGCCCCGCTACTAGGCCATCGTCTTCGCTGCCTCGCTGCCCGACTATCTTCATTGTTGCCCACCCGAGGTAGCCGTTGCCGCTACCTCTCCTTCGTCGCCGCTAGGACGCCCCACCACCTACGCCCCGCCGCCAGGCCGCCCGCTCGTCACCGCCCGCCGCTGGTTGCTGACACCTGCTGGTTGCCGTGACTGCCCGTCGCCAACTCACTGCCGCACCACCTAGATAACCCCCCTACCCCCCCTTTCCTACCCTGCTCCTAGCCCCCCATCCCGCCCGCCCATTACCCCCTCCCCCTCCCCCCCCCCCCCCCCCCATTTCCTACCCATCTTCCACCCCTTGTCCTGTCCGCCCATTATGTCCCTACCCCCCCTCCAACCCCCCTACCTGCCCGCCTGCCCATTACCCTCCTCACCCCCATTTCCCACCCCCCACTACTCCTACCCGCCCACTACCTCATTACCTTCTCACCCCCCTACGAATCCCCCCCCCCCCACTTAGCCTCTGTTTCCTCGCCGAACCACCCAATTCCCCATGAAGCCCCTTTTGGGCCCTATTCCTGCGCCACTATCAGTTTTCACCGACACCCCTGCCTCCGCCAACGGGTATGTCTTCGCGCTCCAACATGTCCTCCAACATCGCCTCGTCTCACCACACCGATTGCTCGTATACGTGATTGGCTCGTGGGCTGTTTCACGAGTATTCATGCACAAGGACGCGCATCCGGTCTTGTTCATGTGGTGGTGCAAACGCTAGTAGCCATTCACACGTTGTAGCCATTCCTATGCAGTTCATTTGTGCTAGCAGCTATTCACATGTAATTTTCAAACCCGAACCCATTAAAAAATCCATTTAAAAAAACACCAAAAACCATAAAACAATAACAAAAAGAGAAAAAACATAAAAATTCAAAAAAATTCAAAAAAACAAGAAAAATAGCTAAAAATTTATTAATCAATTGCTAATTTTTGGAATCTTTTTTCTTTACTGAACACACACAAATAAATGACATAAAATATTATTAAAAAAACAAAATCTTTTCACAATTCATAAAATTTTATAAAAATAATTTAAAATCCATAAAATTTTGAAAAAAATTCAAGAAAATCCCAAAAAATTTCCACACCCTCTTGCCTATATAAATGCCGAACTCATTAAAACAAAAAAAAAAGCCAACAAAACATCGCACAAATAAATAAACAAAAACAAAAACCTCGAATCCAATACCTAATTCATTCACACTCATTTTGAAATTTCACACATCACTTGAAAAACAAAACGATCCAAAAATCACAAACCCTCTAATGCCTCTACACATAAACTTTAAGAAAAAAAACAAACAAATAAGCAACAACCACAAACACACCACCTCAAAACCAATCTTACCCATCTCTATTATTTTAAAAAAAAACATAAACACCAAACTAAAATAAAGCCAAACACACAACTTTAATGTTAAATCAAACACCCCACCCAAAATCCTATTAAATGGTCGATAAATCTTAAAACAGACCCATAAAATTTTTCCCATTCCCCTTCCCTAACGATGTGATCATCCACATTGCACAAGTCCCCCATCTTTTTCTTTGGTGCATCATGGTATTTGTCTTTTGGTTTGTATTTGACAGGAGGCAGATTGTTCCCTAGTCACCTTGTTGTTACCACTTGTGGATTTTTTTTTTCTCTTTTGTGCGGATTCTTTGGATGCGGAGTGCATTTTAGACCTTGCGAGTGTCCTTCCACCACCAGGTTCCTTTCCTTTTTCCCTCTCCCATGTGCACCATAACACACCATTAATTGTAATTTAAAATCTGTCGACCGTTGCATCCACCAAATGAACACACTGCACATCATAAATTGTAATTAAAATAAACTCGACTATTAATTATAAAAGAAACCCTGCTGTTGCACAAGCACTGTTGCACAATAACCCACATAATTTGTAAATTAAAATCCATTCACAGTGCACAATCACACATGCTACAAACACATTTAAATTGTAATTAAAATAAACCCCCCGAAGTCACGCATGTATGCACTTTGTGCCAAACATCATATAATTGTAAAAAGGAACTGCATTTTTAGAGACCCCCAATCAAGACAGTTAGTAAATTTATCAGAGTGGAGTTGGGTTACGAAATCGATCCACCATGCATTAAGGGTGTAATAAAAAATGAATTACAAATTACTTTTTCATTGATTAAAATGAATGCGCTAGTGATCACCCGCTCACTTTACCACACTTTAGGTGTATGCTCAACGATTACGGGGATTGGGATTCCCTAGTCCAGAGGTCGATCATATTTGTCCATGATGGTCTGAGTTGGTCATTCTTTTTTTAGTCGAGTCAGTGTCTGGGCTACGGTATGTCGGAACTTATATATTTCTTTTTGCATGCTTGATTATGAGGATCAAGGTGCTTGATTGTCATGCATAACATGAAGCTTTCAGTTGCATATGTGTATAGGTTATGTCGAATTTTTTTCGTAGGCTGTGGTTTGTTTGGGGAAGTTTGGTCCAATCCTGTTTTTTTTGTTGCAACTTTTCCATGATATCCTTCTTAGCTGTGGTTTTGTTTGGGGTTTTGCAAGAAATTTTTCTCTTTTTCCTTGGTTGTGTGTGTGTGTGGACATCATGTGTAGTCAGAATGGCATAATTTTCCTCTACTCCCCTACTTGTGATCCAGCACGTGCCATTGCCGGTACATGATTATTTCCTCCTTCTGGAGGCAGATTGTATTCATTGTGCTGGTCTTCATTCTTTTGTGGCTTTGAAGTTTCCGTTAGTGGGGACAACACGATCTGCTACTCCTTCTTGGGGTCATACAAGAACCAGTCTAGCTTGGTTTATAATCGATATTTTTGATTATCCACAACCAACATTAGTGATGCATTGTGTTTGCCTCTTTCAGCTTCTTTTGTCCCTAGTGGAAACCAATTATTGACAGCTTGATGCCAAGAGGTATATTCCACAGTGGATTCCGTGAGGTTTTGCAGTGGATTCTGAAAAATTATATTTGTTGCCGCGGTTCGTACACAAGGTGGATTCCTTGTGCCAAAAGTTGATGGGGACGCATGTCCTTTTCGGACATCTTGTTAATTTAATGTGCAAGTGGGTGATTCCATAGTGGGTGACTCCGCAAAATACATATTTAAATTAATGGACGCTTATGAGTTTAGAGTACACACTCGTAATAAATTAAGGTTAGGACTGAGTTTTAACCAATTTATTTATTTTGTAGCTGAAGACTGTTAGGTATTCACTTTTATCGGTTTAATTTTATTATTTTCTAACAATTGTGAATACTTCAGTTGATGTGTAGAGCAGGCAGTGGTGGCATTGGCGGATACTAGGCGATAGCGTATATTCAAGTTATTTAGAAGAAATTATCATTTTGATGGGCGCACATCTTAGGCGTGGTGCCAATATTTATTTTGATGTACTTATTTATTGAAGTGCCTGACATTTATTTATTATTTTGTATGCGCATGGATGCACGATTTAAATATTTGTTATTGGTCATTGTATTTGGGCACAACTCGACTCTTTGGGCGCCCAATCGCTTTAATTATTTAGTTGGACAAAAGCAAACACAAAAGCTAAAGCGTGCTAATTGTAAATTGGGCTATTTTTTTGAGCTTGTCTTTTGCTTCATGTCGTGCAAGTCTTCTCTTTTGTTTTTTGTGCAAAAGTAGAGTTATTTTGTTCTTGGCGACCTTCCAGTGCTCGCTACGTACGCATACAACATCCGATCTGTGCACCAGTGGTATTATAGCGAAGCTGAGATCGAGGGCTTCCAATCGCTTACCATCTTGCCCAAAGGCAAAGCTCTTGGAACGATCGAGCTCTGCAGTCCGTCTCATAGCAATCCGTCAATACTAGCCCGTTCCTGGTGGTGAAGAACCCCCTGCTACACAGTTGGATCACGAAGGACCAGCCTCTACAGGTGGAGGACCAGTAGACAAACTCCTACATCAAGTTGCCTATTCACATATAAGAAAAGAAGGTAATTATCATTGTTTAAGTAAGAGATAAGCTTTAAAAGCTTATAAGAGCTCAAAGCTCTTGAAATTTTGATTTGTAGCAGGAGTATGTCGCCACAAACGGTGGCATTAGAAAACGGCCCCTCTTTTCACAGCGACAACAAACGTTGGGTTTTTTTTTAAAAAAAACAAGAGCTTTAAATTTTAAAGCTACTAAGGTTACCAATTCTTAAGTTTCAATCTCTCCCATAGTGGTTGTTCATACATAGCTAGTCCTAAAAACAGATTTTCCACTTCCCTGCATGCCCCTGTTCACACCCGGGGACTAACAGAGTTCAATTCCAGCAAACAGATCACTACATGTAGACTAAACGCACGAAGTATCCTCTTGGAAGAAGACCGTGACATCAAATTCAGGATCCGCAAAGAAGAAATACTGCAAAAAGCCATTAAAAACGAAGAAGAAATAAGCCTTGTAAATCCGACTTTGAGCTACACTCATCCCGCTAACAAGATTTCGTGTGTGAGGTCTTTTGGAATTTTGCAGGGTGTCTGATCAAACCATGGAAGATTTTATGGTCGAAGGTGATTTACCGGAATCAACAATGGAGCAAAAACTGGATCTGATTATGATGCAGCTTCAAGAGGAACGAAGAGCACGTCAAACTTTGCAAGCTCAATTGGCCAATCTGCAACGATCTATCGCCGACCAAGATGGACCGCAATCTGAAGATCTTATACGATGTACGATCCATGCGACACTGGAAGCGCAATCTATTCGGAAAGAAACAAAGATAAGTAAAAGAAATTTCAAATTTCGTACTTTCAATGGGTCACGCAATGGAAAGACTGTACTTGCTTTTATCAGTCAATTTGATGATTATTTCCATGAAGAACAGTATGCTGAGAAAGACAAAATTAAGTGTGTCACTAATCATCTAGTGGATAGAGCATCCCTATGGTGGACTGTTGTTCGCAAAAGCATTGATTGTCCTACTACTTGGGAGACTTTCCAAAAGAAATTTTTGCAGAATTTCCTTCCACCCCAATTCCACGAAAAAGCAATAAAACAATGGGATCCTCTGCAACAGAGGGATCATGAGCCTATTTCACAATATACCGAGCGTTTTTGGAATGCTTTATTGCAACTTCGAATGCTTGAAGATGTACTTGAGGCAACCCATAAATGCAAGTTTATGTCAGGCTTACTTGGACATTTTTATGCAGAGGTGAACATGTCCAAGCCAACGACTCTCGAAGATGCAATTTCCTTGGCCTATGACACTAAAGACAAAATTCGAGGACAAGAGAAGCGACCACAACAATTTCAAACTAATGGTAACTTTGGTTCAAAACAATTCAATTCAAATTTTCAAAGATTCAATCAAAACTGTTTCCTTCCATCTTCTTTCCATAAATCTTGGACATGACCCCTTGCTTTACCATCAAACACAAATCCAAATCCTAAGCCATCTTTCCAGCCAAATCCTAACATTTCTAAACTTCCTACTATTACCAATAATGTGTCTAAGGCCAAACCCATAGTCTGTTACAAATGTCATCAACCTGGACATCTAGTGGCGAATTGTCAATCCAAAAAGCCAATTGTTCACATCAACTATTTGGGAGCGATAGAAGATGAAGAACATGAATAAATGCCAGATTTCACAAAAGACGATGGCGATATTGGTACTACTTTAGATACTTTACCAGGTATGCCAAATTCCCATTCTTTATTAATGATGAAATGTCTTCTGCATGGTAAAGAAAAGACTATTTTACATGATGGGAGCACACAAAAATTTATTTCTACAAAATTGGTCAAAGAAATGAATTTACATACTATTTCTACTCATTATCACATCAAGGCTGCATTCTTAGACACTAGATACAATGGAATACAAGAAGTGCATGACTTAGAAATTAACATTGGTGATTATATTGAACGTAGAAATTTCTTAGTTATGCCTTTGCAATCTAGTGACATTATTTTAGGAGTACCTTGGAGTCATCAGTATAATCCCAATATAGATTATTCCATGCATTCAATGAAGATTCATTCTAATGGGAAACAAATCACATTGCATGGTATGCACACTTTTGATAATTTTCCATTGCTTAGTCATACACAGGCTAAACGTGCATTACGAAAAGGTAGCAAATCCTACTTAATATGGGTGAATGAAATTGAAGTTCAAGAAAATTAGATGAATTCTAAGCACACACAATTTTTTTCACAATTTCAAGATTGTTTTGCTTGCTGACTTACCACCTGGCTTACCACCCATACGTCTCGAAGATCACAAAATAGATCTAATTCCTGGATCATAACCACTATGTAAAGCACCATATAGACATAACCAAATTGAACAGAAAGAAATTCAAGTCCAAGTTGAAGAATTGTTAACCCAAGGACTCATTAGACCCAATAGTTCTCCATTTGGTGCACTTGTCCTATTAGTGAAGAAGAAAAACAATACCTATAAGATGCGCATTGATTATCATGCCCTAAATAAAATCACTATTAAGAATAGATATCTGATTCCTAGGGTAGATGATCTTATGGACAAACTACAAAGGTATGCAATATTTAGCAAGATAGACCTTAAATCTAGATACCATCAAGTACGACTAGACACATCAAGTACGACTGGACACATCTGATATTTTCAAAAATGCATTTAGAACACAATTTGGATACTATGAATTCCTTGTTATGCCTTTTGGTTTAACTAATGCACCAGCCACATTCAGCCATATGATGAATCACATATTTTTAAAGCATCAGCATTGTGTCATTGTTTTCTTTGATGACATATTGGTTTTCAGTAAGAATGAAAATGAGGATTATGAACATTTATCATTGGTTTTTAAATTATTGAAAGAGAATCAATTATATGATAATCCTGAAAAGAGTGAATTTTTCCAAACACAAATTGAATACCTAGAACATATTGTTTCATCTGAAGGTATTAAATTTGACCCTAAAAAGATAGAAGCAATTTTGAATTGGCCGATACCTAAAGATCGGTACGAATTACACTCTTTCTTAGATCTTGCTAGCTTTTACAGAAAATTTGTGAGAACTTTTTCATTGCTTGCATTACCTTTGACAAAATTATTAAAGAAAGGCATTGTGTATCCTTGGTCCGACAATCAACAAAAGTCCTTTGATTTACTGAAACATGCTTTAACTCATGCTCCTGTATTGCAATTACCTGACTTCAATAGACCATTTTTTCACTAATGCTAGTGGATCTGGAATAGGAGCAATCCTTATGCAAGATTCCCATCCCATAGCCTACTCTAGCTGCAAACTTAAACCCTCTAAACTTAAGTATTCTACCTATAATAAGGAATTGCTAGCTGTAGTACAAGCTTTACATCAATGGAAACACTATTTAATGGGATCTGAATTCATGATCAAAACTGACCAACAAAGTATTAAATATCTCCTTAGTCAACCACAAATATCTGACCGACACATTAAATGGGATGCTTTTATTCAAATTTTTCATCCACTCATACAATATCAACCCGGAAAAGAGAATGTTGTTGCCGATGCTTTAAGTAGAAGACCGACTATTCATAATATCTATGTAATATCTTTTGACTCTCTACTCCCTATGAAAGATACCTACAACCAAGACCCTAGTTTTCAAACTGATTGGAATAAATTAGTTTCAAATAACTGGATTCCAATTGATTCATTGTCTTACGCTGATGGATTTATGTTCTATGAAAAAAGAATATGTGTAACTGTTCCATTTCGATCATTTGTCTTGCATGAAATTCATTGTCCCCCATACCAAGGCCATAGAGGAATTATTTCTACTTTGCATACACTAATTGAAGATTTTTATTGGCCACACATGGAATCTGATGTATCTAACTTTGTATCTGAATGTTTAATTTGCCAAAGAGTTAAATGACACCATGGTAAACAATATGGTTTATTAATGCCTTTACCAATTCCAGAACGACCATGGGAACAGATTTCAATGGATTTTATCACTGGTTTGCCTAACACTAAAGCTAATCGTGACATGATTTGGACTACAGTAGATAGGCTTAGTAAACAAGCATATTTCATTCCATGCAAGAAAACGTTAACTATATCTCAAGCTGCTCAATTGTTTTTGAAAAATGTTTTCACTAATCATGGTTTGCCAAAAGTTATTATTTCTTACCGTGATTCTAGATTTTGCAACAATTTTTGGATTACTTTGTTTACTAATTTAGGAACAAAGATCGATTTTTCATCTGCATTTCATCCTGAAACAAATGGGCAAACAGAAGCTACTAATAGTTCCATTTTAGATCTTTTGCGTACATACACAATTTCAAAACCATAAACATGGGATACACATTTACATATACTTCAATTAGTTTGCATGCAATAACACAACACATACAACTACACAGAAAGCATCATTTGAAATTATTTATGGATATAGATTGCCTACACCTGTTACATCATTGTCAAACAAAGTTCAAGCTGCTGATGATATTGCTAACATGCATGCTACTATTTTTGATGAAGTTAAAGATATGATTGTGAAAGCCCAGCAATCATATACAAAACAAACTAACAAGAAAAGAAAAGTTATGAGTTTCAAAGTAGATGATTATGTTTGGTTATGCATTGAAAATAGAAGATTACAAAGTGTTGACAAATGCCCTGTTGTAAAGTTAGCTCCTTGATTTTATGGACCTTTCAAGATCATTCATAAAATCAATGATAATGCATTTAAACTAGAATTACCCCAACATTGGAAAATACACAACACTTTTCATATTAGTTTACTACGACCTTTTAGAGACCAATTACATGTACGTCCTGTCTATGAAAACCCTCCTTTGCTAGAAGAAGAAACTGAAATCCTTGAACCTAAAACTATTCTAGATATTGACTTTATGACCACTAGAACTGTCGTAGATATTCTAGATATTTGGTTAAGTTTAAAAATCATCATGTTGAAGAGGCCCAATGGATGCACGCTCGAGACCTAAGTGCTTACCCCTCACTGTTGGCTCCACATTGAGCTAATAGAAATTGAGGACAATTGCTATCCCATCCCGGGGGTATGATGCTAAGAGGCATATTCCACGGTGGATTTCGTGAGGTTTTGCAGTGGATTTCGTAAAATTATATTTGTTGCTGGGGCTCATACACAAGGTGGATTCCTTGTGCAAAAAGTCGATGGGGACGCCTGTCCTTTTTGGACGTCTTGTTAATTTAATGTGCAAGTGGGTGATTCCATAGCAGGTGATTCCATAAAATACATATTTAAATTAATGGATGCTTATGAGTTTAGAGTTCGCACTCATAATAAATTAAGGTTAGGACTGAGTTTTAACCAATTTATTTATTTTGTAGCTGAAGACTGCTAGGTATTCACTTTTTTCGGTTTAATTTTATTATTTTCTAACAATTGTGAATGTTTCAGTTGATGTGTAGAGCAGGCAGTGGTGGCGTTGGGAAGTAGTGGGCGATAGCATGCATTCAAGTTATTTAGAAGAAATTATCATTTTGATGGGCGCACATCTTAGGCGTGGTGCCAATATTTATTTTGACGCGCTTATTTATTGAAGTGCCTGATATTTATTTATTATTTTGTATGCGCATGGGCACACGATTTAAATTATTGGACATTTATTTGGGCATAGCCCGACTCTTTGGGTGCCCAATCACTTTAATTCTTTAGTTGAAAAAAAGCAAACACAAAAGCTAAAGTGTGCTAATTGTAAATTGGGCTATTTTTTTAAGCTTGGAGATGAATAATATATCAAATACATGCTTTGTAGAGTGCTCACACAAGGCATGGGGGAAGATTGCACCCAATTAGTCTTTTGCTTCATGTCATGCAAGTCTTCTCTCTTGTTTTTTGTGCAAAACTAGAGTTCTTTTGTTCTTGGGGACCTTTCGGCACTCGCTACATACGCATACATCATCCGATCTGTGCACCACAGCTGAAGATATCCTTTCCCTTCTTCAGAAGGAGATGTTTATCCTGTTTGTGTCTAGCAAGGTTATTACCAGTTCAAGGGTTTATGTTGCTCCTATCACCTCCCCGATATGGAAGCAACTTTGCTAGTTTCTACAAGACAGATTTATGTCTGCAAGCCTGTGTCTAAATGTCTCTCCAAGGAGCTTTTTAATACTTTTGTTCAGATATTAGAAGGGGCTAAATTTAATTGGTCAGCCTTCATGTTAGCCAAGATGGATCAACATTTCCAAAGAGTTAGAAAAGGTCATGGCAATAATGTGTCTTATGGTGCTTTCCTTAAGAAGATTATCACTCTTGCCCCTCCTCCTGGTGGTGTGCTAGTGGTTGATCGTGGCCCTCTTCCGAAGCAGCCACCACCTTGTGTTCCATGCCCTCCCCCATTACAAGAAAACTCAGATTTAGAGGATGAGCCCCCTCCAAGATTTTCTCGACTTAAGCGTCGATGTACTAAAGGGCCACCTAGTCCCTCTGCAGTTTCAACTAAAGATCCTCTGGTCAAGGATACTACTCCTCCCATTTCTAGTAGTTCCCTTCTTGCGTTCCTCTCATATCCTAACCTATTTGTAGCTCAGAGGGATGGACAGCTAGATCAACAAATTCCTGCTTCCTTACAGACATTGATAGCTGGACCATTACTCTCTCAGATAGTTTCTGGTGTCCATTCTATGTTGGAGACCTCCCTTACATCATGTCTTCAGTCTGTTTACACAAGAGTGTATACTTCCTTGCAAGATAAGGTGGATTCATTGAGCAGCTAGTTGAGTAAATCCTTGGAGGATTTGGCATTAAAAAAAGCTACCTTGAGTGACATTGATAAGCAGATGACCGAGGTAACTATTTTGATGGATAACTAGAAAGCTAAAATTTAGGAGCTGGAAGCTAAGATAGCTACATTAGAAGCTGAGAATTTGTCCTTAACAATTGAAAAGAATGCAGCTATTGAGGACATGTTAAAGTCAGCTCGTAAATTGGGAACTTGTGAAGGTCACTTTTGCAGCATTCTCAAGAAATTGTTGAGGCCCAAAAGAAGCTTACTGAGGAGCTTAATTAGAAAGTTGCCGCTCTTTCTATTTCTCCTCTAGCTCCTGTAGTTTCTTTAGTGGTATCTTCTAGGGAAGAGCTTGACCAATTGCAGCATAAAGCTGAGATCTGTGATGGATTTGCTGCTAAAGTAGAATGCCTCCAACAGTGCATGAATTGTGTGCATGAACATTTTATTCACTATACTAACTTGGTGTCACCACCTCCTTCCTTTTGGGTTAAATATCAGCAACACAAATTTTCCTTATACATATCCTTAAGCAATGTGGATTTGGAACCTCCAAAGAATGGATGGTCAAATCTTTGGTCTACAGATTCCCTTCAAATCTCTGAACCTCTTCCTACCATTAATATTCCTTTATATGGTCAAATATTCCTTCTATTTTTTTAGAAGATTCCCTTCAAACCTTTTTTATGCATTCTCTATCTTTTCCACCTTCCTTATCATTTCATTTACCCTCATTCTATGACTTATCTTATCCCCCGTTACAGTCTTCTCCTCTTATTCAATTGCCCTATCCATCTAATTATATTAACTTTCCTTCCCAGACAGTGCTAGATACACTTGGATATGATCATGACATTCTTCGTCGATGACAATGGACACTACATGATTCTGTGATGACAGGACCGATGTTTAACTGGCCTTTTATTCTAGGGTCCTGGGATACAACTGTGGCATGTTCAAATTATTATCTTCATTTTGTTAGAGTATATGTTACTTCTGAGGATACCACTGTTCGTCTTGTAGCTCATTTTTGTTGGTATCTTGCCTTCATGCATCATCAATCTCATTTGAATACTCGCAAGAGTATCCCCCAGAGCTGATCATAGATCCAAATGTGGATGTAGTTGTTTCTTAAATGGATGTACTATATTACTTTGCACATGCCTTCCCCACTAGGTTTATCATCTTACTAGAAATGATGTATTGTCTCTAGTTCCTCCAAAATGTACCTCAGTACTTTGTAAATGAGAACAAAGCCTTGGAATGTCTTAAATTGAGTATGCAATTTAAGAAGAAACATCTTCATCCTGCTTAGCAGAAGAGGGATTTCATGATTGCATCATCTTTTTTCTTAATGAAAACCTTTTCATTTGCTCTCCGTTTTTGAGAGCATATGCCATTCAAACTACCTAGTTTTATGCCAAGTGTTAGTGTATGCGTACGTATTACTTTTCTCTTATGTGGAGTTGAAGATGAAGATGGACGTGATTGAGATGCTGATGGATGGTGGTTCATGATTCTATCTGATTGAAGGATGGAAGTAACCTTTTATATCCTCTACAAATTTGTTATAATTTTCTATTGATTATAAGATCTATTCATGGATAAATGTATTTTCCTTTCGTTATATGCTTTCTAAGATACATGTGATAAGTTGGGGTTGTGGTTGGGTGGTTTATTGAAGATACTGAAGAAGATTGAGTTGAGCTCTTTAATGAACTTGTCTTCCCTTTTTCTTAGGTTGCGACGATGCTCCCTTATTAAGTGTGGGATATGTTAAAGGCTGAAATGACTAGATTTTTGGTTGATTTTTGTTGTTTTTGAAGGCCTAAATGGTTGATTTTTTATGGATTTTGAGTGATTACTAGTTTTTTTTGAAGTGTTCGAAACTGTTTTGGATGAGATGGATTATGTTTTGAAAGCTCATGATGATTCTCAGTAGAAATATGAGGCTCTATGATATTCTGATAGGTTCTGTTTGATGATCTGATTGGTTCTATTTAGCTTCTGTCTTGTTATGTTTTTCTTATGTATGAAGCATGGATTAATGATTGATGGAAGTTGAGAATATTTAAAAGATCATTGAATAGTTTTTGATGGTTTGGAATGGTTTTAGTATGAGTTATGTGGTTTTGATGCTTTTTGTTGACCTCTTGTGAAATCTTCTGTAGAGCCTCTATTCGTGCTCTATTTCTATTTTTGTTCTGTTCAGTAGATCTTCTATAAGTGGAAGTGATAGTAGTGAGCTGTGACAAGTCACTGCAGTGGCTTTGGTGACCTTTCATATTAGAGACACCTTTTAGAAGGGGCAACCACGACCAAAGAAGGAGTACAATGAGTGATTATTGAGTATTGTAGTGAGGAGATGATGTACAATTGATTGAGAGAGAAAGAGAGAGTCAAAGATAGCCAATCCTATGCCAAACAATGTATCTTTCTATAAGAGACTATGAGAGAAAACTATGAAGACAATGAAGATGGATACTATGTGATATTTTTCCATTCAAAGTGGTGTTTTTTTTGTGTTCTCTTTGATTGGTTGATGCATTCTATAAAGAATATGAAGAGAATGATGAATTTTGTTGAAGTTAAAGCCATGGGAGAATTGTTTCTATGATTCTGCGTCAAGATTTCTTGCTAGTGGTGTTCTTTTCCTTGTTGTGGTTCTCTAAAGAAAACAAACGCTTGTTGCTGTTACAAGATAGATTTTCTTGAGTAGAGACCCCTTTTTCTTGGTGTCTCTCTTGGGGCTCCAAGCACCAACTACTAGCATTGTGCCCCACACTAATCCTGAAGTCCAACACCAACTAATAATACAAGAAACACATTTGAATCTGATGACACTCTCAGCTAGCACCGATAAGAAATGAGGAGCAAAAAACCACAACTCTCAACTAAACCAACCCACTAAAGTTGAGTCTAGCCCCATGCCAATGATTTTCAATCCCTCTTGGAACTACTTGCATGCATTGTTGCAAATACCAACGGTGATGACATTGTTGCATGTATTCGACAAATGGATCACACCTTCACCTTGTCTGCATGCGGCCATGAATGGATTTGGCCTAGGTCTCCTCAATGAAAACACCAACAATGATGTGAGTTTTCTACCCTGCTTATGTGAGGGATTCAAATTCATATTTACTAATGCATTCTCAATTGGCTCATGAGCTCATTACAACTCAAATCTCATGTGAGACATCCTTGAAAGGACAAATGATCACCTCCTTCAAATGCATCTATGTTGAGACTACACCTTAGGATGATTGATCACCTCCTTAATTGCTAAGGAACTCATTGCAACTCAGATCTTCTACAAGCCTTGAAAGGATGATTAATCATCTCCTTCAAGCATAGTTATATTAAGGCTACACATGAGGATCTTACCAATCTCAATCGCTTCTCATAATACGAGTTCTCATTTTTGCAGCAATTATTTACATTACGACCATATGGGAAAGAGTGAAATGCCAAAATCATAACCAATGCCAAGAAATGTCATGGGATAAATATATAAAAATATGACTCTACTTATGTCTCCCCAACTTCGTTTCAATTATTTTCTTAACCCTTAACCAACCATTAGAAGATCATGTGATGCTACATTTGTACACAGACCAAATCCTTAGCACGGAAGAGCTTCGCATTGCCTATCACATAGGTTCATGTGACCTCCTCACCAATCTCTTGACCTATATTACCCATGTCACTATTCGATGACATGATATGGACCATTGCAGTATCATGGAATATAATCCACACTTCTACAATTGGCTATTACAATAATAGTGAAGCATCTCTTTGTATATACACAAGTGTACAAGCACCTCAAGAACATACTCAAAACACACACTACACCTTTTCCATAATCTCTTTGCACAATCCTAGAAGTATTGCAATCCACTAGGAGCGGGAGGGGCCTTACAGTTTGCCAAAAAAGGTTTATCAAAAGACCTTGTAGAAAAAGCTTTGCAAATTGATTGTTTTCTTACATGCATTTTTTTAAAATGTAAATTGTTTAGTATATTAGATTAAGATTTCTTTATAAGGTGTAAGTATGTTTCTTTGCTCATAGATTTATCTTAATGAATTCTTCTCAAAATATGACCACACAAAAGTCTAGAAACTCAAGAATAACAACACGAACCAAATCAACCATATCAAAAAATGACAAAGGGGGAAACATGATAATGTAGACACAACCTTCAAGAAGTGCATATATTCTTCTACGATGAGAACTTAGCTTGAAGATCAACTCAACTAAACCAGCAACATTGATACTGTTCTCTCTCTCTCTCTCTCTCTCTCTCTCTCTCTCTCTCTCTCTCTCTCTCAATAGCAAGTTGACCTCTAAAGACTAAATAAGAGCTAGACCCATTCCTAGCAATAGTGGCCTAAAATTATAGTGTTAACATCACCACCAATATTAGTTACACATAGATCCCACCAGACTACAATGTGCCATGGGGCTAGCACAACTGGGGGGGGGGGGAATGTTAACCCCTTCTTGGAAGGTGCAACAAAGAAATCATGCAAAACAAGAGCAAAAATTTAATGCAAGCTTTGGACAAGAAAACTATTCGAAATTATTTTTGTAAATGAGAGCCCGCGTAAGAAAAATAAGGCCATGTATAAAAACTAGAAAATGAATGGATATGCTCATTCTTGTGGTGTGCAATCTTGTAGCTCTATTCTTGCTTCTTATTTACTTCATGCTTGAGAGAGAGAGAGAGAGAGAGAGAGAGAGAGAGAGAGAGAGAGAGAGAGAGAGAGAGAGAGAGAGAGAGAGAGAGAGAGAGAGAGAGAGAGAGAGAGAGAGAGAGAGAGAGAGAGAGAGAGAGAGAGAGAGAGCGTGTGTGTGTGTGTGAGGGACTGGTGTGGAAAAGCTCTTACTTCCTCTTCTTCCTCTTCTTCTTCTTCTTCTTCTTCTTCTTCTTCTTCTTCTTCTTCTTCTTTAGAGGTTTGGAGAGTTTGCAATGGTTATTGAGAGGTAACCATAGTCATGTTGCTTAAAATACTTGAAATTATAGGTGTTCTATTAAGTCCAGCATGCATGGCTTATGAAAGAGACGACAATTTTGGTATGTGTGTATGTGCGTAAAATTAGCTTGATCAATGTTCATATAAAGGTTTGTGAGTAAGCATAGGGCTCAATGTACACATCTTAATCTTAGTAACGTGATTTCCTACAAAGAAGGAATATTAAGGGACTCAATGTATTTTGTGTGATAACCTAAGTGTGTGTCATTATAGTAAAAGGTTAAGTAGAAATGTGTGAGCACTTGAGTATAAGTATGCTTATTGTGTGTGTGTGTGTGTGTGTGTGTGTGTGTGTGTGTGTGTGTGTGTGTGTGTGTGTGTGTGTGTGTGTGTGTGTGTGTGTGTGTGTGTGTGTGTGTGTGTGTGTGTGTGTGTGTGTGTGTGTGTGTGTGTGTGTGTGTGTGTGTGTGTGTGTGTGTGTGTGTGTGTGTGTGTGTGTGTGTGTGTGTGTGTGTGTGTGTGTGTGTGTGTGTGTGTGTGTGTGTGTGTGTGTGTGTGTGTGTGTGTGTGTGTGTGTGTGTGTGTGTGCGTGCACGCGCGCGCATGCACGTGCGCGCGTGCATGTGTGCGTGCATAGGGTATGAGACACTTATAGACATTAATATATAAGTTTGGATTGGAGTTTCCCTTACACTACATAGAAGGAGTACTTGGATAAGCATTGAGTGTATGTGTGTGTGTAAAGTTTCCCTTATAAGAAGGTTGGATGGCATAGTGATACCATTGTAAGAGTGTATGTATGTGTCAGATACCTTCATTTGTTATTAGAAGTTGTTATTAGGGAGTAATGTGCGTATGCAAGTGTGCGAGGAGAAGTGTAGGTGTGTATGTATAAAGAGAAAATATATAGGAATAGTTCAAACAATATGTGAATGTGTATTATAAAAAGAAGTCCATGAAGTAAGTGTGGGGTTGTGTGTGTGTGGGTTCCTATATATGTATATAATTGTATAGCTAAAACTTACATGTCATGTAGTGTATTGAATGTAAGAGAGAGCATATAATTTGATGAACATGTGTGAGGGTGTCATTCTAGATGGTGACATTGAGAGAATGGATGATTTTGAGAGGGAAGAGAGATATACTTTCCAAACTCATAGAGGGGATTTATATAGGGAAAAGGGGGTGGGGGGAGGACTTTCCACAATGCACTCCTAAAAAAGCAAGCATGTGTGTTTCCATTTGGGAAATCTCCTACATTGAGTTCATCATAAACTTGATTGAGCTATGTACTCCCAAAAGCAAGCCTCCTCAATTATCCCCTAATTTTCTAGTTCAACCTTATTCTTGTATTATATTGATTTTTGAGTCTACTTTGATTTAGGTCTTAATTTGAGGCTAGTGATCTCATGGACAACTTGTAAATTCTAGATTGATATTTTTTTGAGCTCTTTGCATCTACATTGCTTATTTTTCTCACAATGGTCTTCTAATATCCCATTTTATTATTCTAGAATTTTGTATTTTTTTACTTAAGTTTTAGCTAGTATCTTCATCTTGGACTAGTGGTTACTCTTGTTAAAGTTCATTGGGAACCTTTTTTAAAACTATCTTCTAATGAAACCTTATTTTTGATAGTTATCATTCAAAATGTAGTAATCTTAGATGTAGTGATCTTACAAGTATATAGTACATGTAATGGGTACATTACACATTTTTTAGCAATAGAAAACGTGCACTTAAACTATGTTAAAGAGTTTATGATGTTGCAACACAAAGCACTTAAATGAATGTCATATCAAAAGGCAGTGAATTGATGTGTGTGGTCTTTGACTAACAAAGAGGTAAATTTTACTAACACATTTAACAAGTGAATCCACAAATCAAAATATAGGAAATGATATGTTGCCAGAAATTGAAGCCCTACTTTAGCATATTGGTTTAATGGGCCTTATTGTTCAAGTTATATCAAAACTCAAATGATAACAAATAGAGATGATTTACTTTTGTAGATTCAAAAGCTAAGCTCACAATTGGAGAAAACATGTGCTCTAATTGTTTCTCAAATTAGAATGCTTAGAACAATGCTTTGTACATTTAATCAAATATTTAAGTATAATTGCATTGTTAGATGCCTTAGCCTTAAGTATAGGGAATTTCTATGTTTGATTAGATGGAGATATTCCTCTTATAAGGTCCTTAAACTATATAAAAGTGTCAAATATCAAGAAGGCTATCAAATGGCAAGTATAAGAGATGGAAATGATTTGTTGTGAGTGAAATCAGATTCCCAAAGTTTGTTCTTTGGGAAGGTGGAAGAAAGGCCACAAGGTCTAAGAATGGTGATAGAAGTGTTGAAGTATTCACGTAGTTCCGAGAGCTTACCAGAGTTGATGGTCCACACATGCACCCAAGACATGTATTGTGTCGGGCCATTCTCTACAGTATCCCCTTTGTCATGTGAAGTCTTCCTATCTTTGGAAAGTGAGAATTCCTTCATACATGAACTCTCCTTGATAATTACATGTGAAGATCTACTTTTTATGGAACCATTTGTGAGTTCATGTGTTTGACACTCCTTTCCCTTGGAGATTGAGCATGCTTGCTTATGTTGATTTTCCTTCATGAAGATGAATTTTGAAAGGCTATTTTCTTTGAAGTCCTCTATGAAGACATGACATGGGAAAACCTTCTCTTTGAAAAATGAACATGCCTTCTTATAACTACAAGCCTTGGTGAGATTGTGTGAGGGGCTATTTCCTCTGGGAAATGAGAATGCCTTCTTATACTTACCAAGCTTTATGGCATGTTGCGAGGGGCTACTTTCTATGTAATCCTCTACGGAGTTATGAGATGTGAATACATTCTCTTTGACAAATGAGCATGCCTTTTTATCTTGCTCAATCTCGATGACATGAAGTGAAGGGTTATTCTTTATGGAGTCCTTAACAGTAACCTTCTCTTTCGATAATGACCATGCTCTCTTAAGATAACTAGGTTTCATGACATGGTGTGAGGGGTTATTTCGCATTGGAAATGAGCATGCCCTCTCATACTTAGAAGGCTTGATGACATGGTGTGAGAGGCTATTTTGTGGAGAGTCCTCTATGAAGTTATGAGATGGAAATACCTTCTCTAGTTTGGCAAATGAGCATGCCTTCTTATATTGGGCAATCTTGATGACATGGAGTGAAGGGCTGATTTCTGTGGAGTCTTCAATGAAGACATCATGTGGTGATGATTTCTTTGCTATGGAAAGTGGAAATGCCGGATCCTCCTGGATGATGTGGTGCGAATGACTAAACCCGGACGAGTCCTCATGGTGCTTAATGTGGTGGGGGGAAGGGCCAGTCCTAAGAGAATCCTCCTCCTTGATGGTGCCCTTCTCTTTATCACATAGCCCAAGGGGATTACAAAGGTGTTGGGCTAGGGACTCTTGTTGGATAGGGTGGTGAGGGTGAGGGAGGGTAGTATAGTGGCCTTCTACACACACAAGGTTGGAGCCAAGCAAGGCAATGTGGGAGGGCTTGAGAGGGAGGGAGGAGAGGGGCTCGGAGCCGGCAAGGGAGAGCATGAGGTGACGCTCCGATGGGGGGCCATGGAACCACCAGTCGAGGGCCTCAGACGCCATCAAGCTCTTGATCATGGGGGCGTCCCCCATGCCCAGGGCATGGTAGAAGCCCAGCACCACCTGCAGCTGCTCCTTGCTCCCTTCCGCCATCGATATGAGAGAGAGAGAGAGAGAGAGAGAGAGAGAGAGAGAAGAAGAAGAAGAAGAAGAAGAAGAAGAAGACGACACAAAGGGAGAGTGAGAGAGGAGGGAAGAGAGGTCTCTTGCAGTCATTGTTATGAATGAGTGAACGAATGTAGAGAGAGAGAGAGAGAGAGAGAGAGAGAGAGAGAGAGAGAGAGAGGCCGCCCAGTGCCCCGCCAGCCAAAGGCATCGCCCCTAATGATGCTTTTGGCCAGCTGCCTCATTGCCTCTATCCCCTCATACTTGTCCATATTCACATACTTTCCAATAATCTCATACTTGTCCATATTCCCATTATAACTCACTTTACTAATGTGTGTGGGCATCGTTCATGTATGTTCTCCATTTATGGCATCCTATGTATGTTCTTGGTTTATGTGTACTATTGTATCGATCCACTTGTGCAGAAGATTACTTTATCCAATTAAACAAAAGACTATGATTCTTATGAATTTTTAAGCGTCCAATAATCCAACACTAGAGGGGCCATGACTATGGACCTTTGATCCACCTTCCATGCTTGGTCTTTACATTCTTCTTTCGTCATACATATCTTAACACCTATTGCATGCCTTGTTGCAAGCATGACCTATTACATGTAAATTCTTTCATTTGCAAGTATCTGTCGCACATCTAAGTGAGGAAAAATAACTACATTCTAATAGCAACTTTATCAAGCTCTCATATTGCACTACCCCACAAAATTTGTAAGGGGCATGATACTATTATCTCATTCAATGAGGATAGACACCACTAAATGCAAGAGTGGGCCACCATCCTATTGGCCATAACCCTAACCCAACCCTAAACATGATCATGTGATGTGTGTACACACACACATACATATATCTATTTATTTATTTTTTAATATGCCTACCCACATGCACACAAACATACATATGAACATTCACATGTACATTTCTATGTGTCTGTGCATGCATATCTATAGACATGAATATTATATTGTAATGTAGACTCTAAGATTCATTGAACCAACTTCCTCTCCTACATGTCACTCAACCCAAACCAAAAACTAGAGAAAATATGCAATTGAAAGAAAACTCAAGGCTAAAAAGCAACATCTAGATGGTAGTATGTAGGAAGTATATGTATATACACACATGCAAACACACATAGACACATGTGTGTGCGTGTGTGTTCATGCGTGCATGCATGTGTGTGTGTGTGTGTGTGTGTGTGTGTGTGTGTGTGTGTGTGTGTGTGTGTGTGTGTGTGTGTGTGTGTGTGTGTGTGTGTGTGTGTGTGTGTGTGCGTGTGCGTGTGCGTGTGCGTGTGCGTGTGCGTGTGCGTGTGCGTGTGCGTGTGCGTGTGCGTGTGCGTGTGCGTGCGTGTGCGTGTGCGTGTGTGCACGCGCGCGCGCGCGTGTGTGTGTGTTGTCTACATGTAGATATAACTAATAAATCCATTATTCTCTATGTAAGTCCTTGGCACATTAGAAAGATTGAAATTAATTTGAAATAAGTGGATCCTCTTGAATGTTATGTACAATAATAAACTTTAGAAGTCTAGATTTTTTGGAGAGAGAGAGAGAGAGAGAGAGAGAGAGAGAGAGAGAGAGAGAGAGAGAGAGAGAGAGAGAGAGAGTTCTCTACTTGTATAGAAGCACCCAAGGTGAAGTATCCATGAACACTACCCATGGTCATGCCTTGGTTGTGTGCAAGGTGTAGAAATCAAACTATGAGGATGGCATTTCTAACATATCCTATTGAATGCAATGGATAGCAATAGGCTTTGATGATGAGGAGAAACATTCTCATTGAGGAGATTGACCATGCTAGAAAGGCACAAATTACAAGGACTCAAGGTGATAAGTTTTTGAATATGCGTCCTACTACATAACTTAACTAGTAGGATTTCTAATACATGTGACCTATAGATATATTCTATCTGTAGTTGGATATTTCATCTTTTGCATAGATCTTTGGTAATGCCAATAGTTAAAAGTCCCAATTTCTGCCTTGTAAGAAGTTTGAATGTATTGTTTTGTAAGGAAAGAGGTGTGAATACCAATGGTATGAAAAGTATATTCACATCTACCCTCGAGTAACACTCCAAATTTATCGCTCTACATGATATGAAGACATTCTCTTTCATTTCGAAAAAAAAAAGGTATTATGATAATAGTAGATAGGTATGTTGATTCCTTTAGCAAGTTTCATTATAAGACTTTGTGTTGACAATGGCATTGTGCATTTGATTGCATTTGGAATGTAATGAAGCAAATTATCAACATGAGAGTTGAAGCCTATTTCCAAGTATAAACTCTGTAAATACTTGAGCTAAGAGAAAAGAGGACTTAGGGTTTAGTATAAAAAGGCAAGAAGTGCTAATGTAGCATCATTCTTTGGTATTATCACAATTTCATCCTTCTTGTCTTTCATTCCTCTTGTATTTGGTTTGCAGCTCATGGCTACATTGTGCTATGGTAATAGAAGATGTTCCATGGCATGGCCATGGTTGAATCTCAGTTTGGTTCATTTCTTGTCATTTGTACCTAAGAATATTTTGATGTCCTGTTCATTTCCATTGTTAGATTAGACTTCTTTTACATTGGTATTAGAGCATTAGTTTAGATCCTGTCAGAAGTCATTTTGATGCATTAGATTCAGTTGTAGTGACTAGGGAGTGAAAACCACAGTTAAAATTTAATCACAGGAGTTAGTTCTTCCATAACCATGGTCTAACATGGAGATCTGTCACAAACTGTGACTAAGATGGAGGTTCTTGGCATGAACCAGTGGATAATGGCAGGCTCCAACCAATTTGGTAACTCATGACCAAGTTTTGGACCAAAAATTTGGGGAAGTTGGACAAAATGAGGGTTACAGGACTTAGTTTGGTTTAAACTTGAGTTCCTTTTCAAGATCAGGGGTTTCTTCCCTTTCCTTTCAAGCTGGCCTCAAGAATCCATGGCCAAAGTCTAATCAAATCTCTTGCATGTGATCTCTATCTTGCCAATGGACTTCATAGCCTTGTTCTCCATCTCTTGAGCTTCTCATGGAATAGTGGATTGGCACATTATGCCTCATTTCTATCTTGGAAACTAGTAGTAGGCAGCAATGTGAATTGTACCTACTATATATTCAAGCATGTAAAATGACAAAGATGAGCTATGGAGCTTATATTAATGCTCTAAAGCACTTGACAAGTGGTCTCCTTCAAGCTTTGGCAAGATTTCTCTCCATTTTGGACTCTTCTCTCTCCCATGAAACCCTATTATTTACAGTTTTGGACAACAATAGAGAATCTCTGATTTCTTGAAGCAAATGAAGGGAAAATTGGTGGCAAATTACTCCTGGAGCTTGCTTATGCACATGGCTTCAATTCATTAACAACATTGAAGCAACATTGGGCTCACATTGATCTATGGAAGCTTGGGACAACATGCATCTTCAATGTCAGTGAAAATTCTTGATTCTCTTTCCAATATTTGGAGTATTTAGTTTACATTGGATTTTTTCTTTACCATCTTTCAAGCTCTTCATCAAATAGAAGAAGATTATAACTTCATCATCCATTCTTGAAGCATGGAGCAACAATGGAGTCCATATGAGGGAGCTTATGCTACATTGAAGCATGCTGAAATTGGGATTTCTGTGGATCTTTATAAGCTAAAGACATTCCATCATTGTGTGGGGAATCTACATCAACTACATTCTTCATTAACAAGCATAACATGTATTTTCAATCATCTTTAATCTCTCCCTTCTGAATCCAATTGCTGAGCTAATCCAATCGATGAAAGAGGGATTAAAATGATTCAGAATTCCAATCATCTTCTTAAATGCACTTCATGAATAATCCATTTAGCTACCCTAGTGATTAAACACTGATTGATCAATTACATTCATTGAAATAATCACTTCCAATGCCTCTAATTCTCATCCATTTTGTTCTAACCCTGACGTTGAACTGTTTGCCTCTCGTTTCATTACCATGAATGTAAATTTTGCCCAACGGTAAGTGAAATAAAAGTTGTAAAGTAGTGAGTCAACTAACATACTCTTTTGATCTATGTTTTTAAGCTTCTGTAAAATGTCTCTAGGGGTCTTGTTGTTTCTAAGTCCCGCTAGGAATGCAATTTTCAATGCATTATATGTAGTAAATTTAGCCATGCCATAATTGCTAAACTAGTCCATGGATTTGCCCTACAAAAGTGGTTGCAAAGTGCTGCTTCTTAACCTAATCCCCATACATTTAATTGAATACGTTTTTGTCCATCTAGTTTCAAATTGAGCCACATGACAGTCAAGGCCTTCTTTCCTCCCACCTAAAAATTTGGCTACCCAAACCTTAGGGTTCTAAGGTGGCGTGCTGCAGGTATTCCTTACCTAACACCACTTCATTTTCAGTCCAATTTCTTCCACGCTCATGCATATCATGAAATGAAAATCAAATCCTTTCCAATACATGCATTTCATGATGTCTTCTTAATGTAGCATTGAACTGTCATGTCTATACCCACGAGGAAAAGTGGATGCTAGTGGCGAGTTGGTAGGACAAAAGAGAGGTGACCCTCACCTACTAACAAGGACCTTGAAGGGGAGCACAAACTAGCTTGAGAGGGAAATTCACACACCCCTCAAGTCTCGGACCCCACACATTTAAAGTTTAGGTGCAGGTACCACTCAAAGTCATAAGAATTCAGCCTTCAACATGGTATATTTGGCATGGGTTACATGATGTAAAGGCAAATGTATGGCAACATAATGTAATGCAATTGGAAAATTGGGACAGAGTTATGCTAAGCAAGATGTATGCTACTAGTGGCATTTGTTACTTGGGTCAGAAATAAAGAGTTGGAACAAGGTTTTCAAGCAAGGTTCCATTGATTGGATCCTTATTTTGCAGCTTACAGTGGAATTATTCAATCCTTGGTTACTTGCAGAGGTTATTTTGGTGTTGGAAAATGTATGGAGTTCATTTGTAGGTCTAGGTACATGCATGAAATTGATGGTACAAGTCACTATATGACCAGAACAAAGCATTCACAGGTTGCAGGAAATTCCAGATAGCTACAGTAAATTGCTTACATAATTTTTTGTACTCAACCATTTTTAAAACTTGATAGCTCATTTGAAGCGGGATATCCTAAGCTTTATACAGAGCTAAGAAGTTTGTCATTTGGATCATCAGAGCTCAAGATATCTGAGTTTTTTTTCTGTTGTACACTCAGGACACAGGACGTCACTTATGGCTAAAAATAAAAGAAAGGAACCCATTATGGATACCATCAGTGAAGGTTTAAGGGACTATCAGTAGGATAAAGAGCGTGAAGCTTCACAAGAGGCTATTTAACTTGAGAACCATGATAATGAGGAGCTAGAGATAAGTTCAACACATACTGTAGTAAAAAACAAGTGAATGGGGTTGGCACTACTCATGTCTCTATTGATTCTAATAGTTTTCAACAACTCTCCAATCACATAAAGGATATGAAATCAGGCATTGATAAGGTTGTGGCTCTCTTGAGTGAGAGGATATTACCTACAGCTATTCCAAATGCTCCAAGTCTTCCCATTGTTCAAGAGCAGTCAAAGACCATAACTCCCAAGGTTGTTGGGAGCTTTGAAGTTGGAGAGCCATCAAGAGCTTAGCCCTCTTACTTTCAGCCTAAATCTCAACCCTTTTATCGACCCAAGACCTACACTAACCCTCATGGATAGGATTTGGAAGATAAGGCCCAAGCTAACTCAAGGCTTGATGATGACACATATGAATGCCATCCTTTTTATAAGTCTTTTTATGGACATCCATCTACTATCCCTAAATCTACTCATGAAGAGATAGTTGAAGAACAAAGGTCTTATCATGGTCAAGCAAGTGGAGGTAATAATTCTCATGGGCAACACCCTTAAATGGACATGGTCATGTGAATTCATATCCAGATTCTTATGGATAGCAACATCATGTCAATAATAATCATGTACATAATCAGCCCTCTAAACAAGGCCCTTATTCAAATAAGTTTTGGCCACATCAAATGAGTGGACAACAACCACCAATGAATGCCACAACAAATATACACTCTCCAATGCATGGACATCAAGTCTATGGACTGTCTCATGTTGTTGGCAACTCTTTTTCTTGACCACAAGGACAATTTAATCAGTCAAATGGGTTTGCAAATAATCATGGACAACAACAACCATATGTTCATGGAACATGGAGTAATGATGCTCAAAGGCAAAATTCTTTTGGTTCAAATTTTTATGGACAACAACACAATAATGGCCAATCTCATCAATATGAGTGGGAATACAATGAGAAAATAACCATTTCTAATTTCAAGGGTGAAAATTCATCCCGTGCCAAATTATAAGAATGGTTTGACAAGCTTGAGATGTATTTTCTTTGTATCCTAGACCGAAGAATGCCAAGATAAAATTTGCAGCACACTTGGTGGTAGTACATGTCAAGGATTGGTAATGAATTCTTAACATGGGATGCATTAAAGAGGGCAATGATCAAAGTCTTTGTGTCTCCTATTGAAAAATAGAAGTTGGAGAAGAAGTGGTATGCTCTTGAGCAAAGGGGATTAACATTTAGAGATTATTCTAACCAATTCCTTAACCTCTCCATGTATGTGGATGGAGTATCTGACAATGCCAAGTTGAATAAGTATATATTTGGCTTGAATCTTCTCTATCTTCAGAAGTGGGAGCTATGAAACCATCCTCTTTACAAGCTGCCATACAATTGGCTGAAAGGTATGGCAAAAAATACAAGAGTTTTCAGCAAAGAATAGGACAACATTTTCAGCCAAACTAGTCCACTAGAATAGTTGCAAATTATGGGCAAACAAAGACTGACTTTAGCAAGGAGGGAAACCAACAAATACCTACAGCAAGATCCCTACATTTCCTACTATTTATGGACCAAATCATGGTAGTAATTTCAAATTTAATGCTGAAAACAGATCAGATGGAAAGAGGAATGAAATAAGTGGCAAAAACTCAACTCCTATGCAAGGAAACATGTGTCTAATGACAAGCTGAAGGACATATATGCGAAAGGTCTATGTTTCAAATGTGGGGAGAAATGGTCTCCCGATCACAAGACAAAATGCAAAGCCAAGAATGCCAAAGTGAATATGATCTTTGAAGAGGAATTGGATGTTGAGGCAAATGAAGGCAATCTATCTCAACTTGATTGCTTACCTACTCTTGAGGAGACGCACGACCATGATGATGATTGCCATGAAGAATTCTATGATCCTTTGGATGGTTTTCCATTCGACCCGGGTGGGTACTACATGGGTGATCCTTGGACAAATTTGGATTCATTGAAGCTTTGTTCTATCTCTCCTGATGCATGGAATGGTTCCAAAGGGGACAATACATTATGCCTTAAAGGCTACATTAATGAAAGAATTGCTCATGTTCTTATCGATACCGGGAGTACACATAGCTTCATTACTACATGGTCTCTTGATGGGCTGAAGTTGTATACACAAGAAATGCCTTTATCACTAAGAATCCAAGTGGCAAATGGAGCTTATGAGAGCAATAATTAGATTTGTTCCAATGTTCCCATCACTTTATCATCATCTTGTACCACTTCAGTGTACATTATTGCCTTGGAGATGGGTCCCATTGATGACATACTTGGTTGCCATTGGCTAAAAAGTATTGGCAGGTTTACCATGGATTTAAATAGCCTACAAATGGAATTTCACTGGCATGGACATCAAGTTACTCTTCAAGGGATTGAGAAGAAGAAGCTAGAGGTGATCAGCACCAAGAAGATTAAGAGAGAGATCAATGCAAAGGCATGTATGTTTACCCTTCTCTTGTCAAAGATTGATGAGGATCAGCCCTCTACTCCTTCAAAAGATATGGATCCTTGTCTTTGCAAATTGTTGGAAGAGTATGATGATTTATTTTATCCATCTACCTCTCTTCCTTCAAAATGTGAAGTGGATCACCCCATCGACTTGCTTCCAAATACCAAGCCTATCAATAAACCTCCATATCGCCTTTCAAAGGTGGAAAGAGAAGAAGTTGAGTGTCAAGTAAAGGAGCTACTTGAAATGGGTCTTATACAACCAAGTAAATCTCCCTTTGCTTCTCCTATTCTTCTAGTCAAGAAGAACGATGGTTCATTTCGCATGTGCATAGATTATTGGTTGACGGGGACGCCTGTCCTTTTTGGGCATTAGATTAATTTAATGTGCACATGGGTGATTCTGTAAAATACATATTAAATTAATGGACGTTTATGAGTTTAGAGTGCACTCGTATTTAATTAAGGTTAGGACAGAGTTCCTACCTATTTATTTATTTTGTAGCTGAAGACTGCTATGTATTCACTTTTGTCGGTTTAAGTTTATTATTTTCTAACAATTGTGAATGCTTCGATTGATGTGTAGAGCAGGCGGCAATGGTGTTGGGAAGCACGGCGCGATGGCATGTATTCAAATTACCTAGAAAAATTATTATTTTTTATGAACGAGTGCCTTATCATTAAAGATATGGCACTAATATTTATTTATGCACACTTATTTATTGAAGCGCTTGACAAACATTTATTATTTTGTATGTGCATAGGCACTTGGTTTAAATATTTCATTATTGGACATTGTATTTGGGCACAACCCAATTTTTGGGATGCCCAACTACTTTATTCTTTATTTAGACAAAAGCAAACACAAAAGCCAAAAGCATGCTAATTGTACATTGGGCTATTTTTGAGCTTGGTGATTAATAAATCTATAATTACTTGCATTGTGAAGTGCTCACACAAGGCATGGGGGGAGATTGTACCCATTTGGTCTTCTTGTCTCATGTCGTGCAAACCTTTCTTCTTGCTTTATGAGGTTTTGTAGAGCTTTTATTCTTGGGGACCTTCTGGTGTTCACTATGCACGTATACAACATCTGATTTGCGCATCATATTTGGTGTTGGAAAAGATTGGAGAGCTTACATAAAATCTCCAATTACCTTCAACTACTCGCATACATGATGTTTTTCATGTACCACAATTGAAGAAGTATATTGTGCGGGATGTACAAGTTATTGAAGAGCTTCCACCACTTGATCAAGATGGACTAATTGTCTATGAACCTGAGAAGATTATTGGGAAGCATGTAAAGGTTCTTAGGAACTGAACTCTCACTGAATTTTAGATCAAATGGAAGGGGCTACCTATGGAAGTGTCCACTTGGCAATGCTCTTCTTATTTGGACGCTTTTCCATGGCTTTTGCAAGATGAATGATCATAGTTTGTGTAGGGACAACTTGTTGTTTTAAAATAATGTTATTGATTAAATTACCTTAATGACATCAAAAAGTGATTTTGATGGTATGAGATGATGCCTCATGATGTGTATTTCATTTCTACACTTCAAACACTGAATTTGGACACTCCAGTCAAAAGTAATGGCAAGTTTACTGATGCAGCCCTGTTTGGACATCAAGCAGTCAATTCATTGTTTCAGGTTCATTATGATATTTCTTCACACAAAGTTCTTCCACATGCTTATGGATCTTCATCAACATAATTTTCTTCATTATCAATTTTCCAACTACCTCATTATCTTCAGTTTTGAGGACAAAACATCTCTAGGAGGGGATGATTTGTAATGAAGCAAATTATCAACATGAGAGTTGAAGCCTATTTCAAAGTATAAAATCTGTAAATACTTGACCCAAGAGAAAATAGGACTTATGGTTTAGTATAAAAGGGCAAGAAGTGCTAATGTAGCATCATTCTTTGGCATTATCACAATTTCATCCTTCTTGTCTTTCATTCCTCTTGTATTACACTTGAATATTTGGGATCCATGTCAAATAATTTCATTGAGTGGAAAATGCAGATTCTATATCACTTTTATTGATGACTTTAGCAAGATGACATGGATGTATTTCTTGCAACATAAAAGTGAAGTCTTTGAAAAGCTATTAGAGTCTTAAGCCATGGAAGAAAATAAATTTGGGAGTTATATCAAAAGATTGAGATCAAACAATGGAGGAGAATATATGTCAGATGGGTTCTTATATTATTTGAGAGATCATGTAGTCAAAAGAAATGTTACATGCAAATATACATGTAGAAAGGAAGAACACCATCGTTGTGGAAGCTGCAAGAGCTATGATAAATTTGATGCACATGACCTTAACTTATTGGACTGAGGTAGTACATACTACAGTCCTCCATATCATAAATAAGACACCTATAGCTTTGACTCATCACATGTCTCTGTATGAGAAAATGTATGAAAGGACACCTACAGTTGTATATCTTAGGGTGTTTGGTTATGTATGTTATGTTCATGTCCCTAATGATTTGAGAAAAAGGGTGGAACCAAAGGCTATCAAATGCATTTTATTGACTATCTCAATGAGAAAAAGGGTTATAAATGCTATGATCATGTCAATAAAGATTTCTACATAAGCAAGGATGCAAGATTTGGTAAGTATGAGTCTTGGTTGACCAAAAATTGCAGTTGGGATGGATGCTTATGAGAGTAGTAATGATGATGGTTATGGTAATAAAATTACAAAAAGTAATGGTCAAAGAAATCAACATATTGAGGATATGTTTGGACCTCAAAACCATAAAGAAAGTATTGGTAGTTATAGTCCATGGAGTAGCAGGCTAATGTGTGTTGAAGAGAAGGCAAAGATTGCACAAGGAAAGAAGCCTATGGGTGAATATTCAAAGGATGAATCTATGGATGATGAGTTTGGGATACCACATGTGAGAACTCTAAAGATAAGGAGTGTAGGAAAGTATGTACCACCACATGCAAGAATGGTTGAGATGTCATCTAGTATACCTCAAGTGAGGAGATTGGATAGAATGAGGCATCTAGTTGACAAGTTAACATGTAATGGCTTCATGAATATGCATTATGAATACATGGTATCTAATGTTCAACATGTAAAGTCTACTTGCTTTGAAGAGATTGTTGGAAGTAAAGATTGGAAGGAAGCCATGGATGAGGAAATGGATAGATTGACAAAGAACAAGACATGGGATCTAGTTGAGTTCCCTTATAGAAAGAGAGCAATTGGCTCCAAGTGGCTATATAAAGTCAAGTGCAAGTTATATGGCTCATTGGAGAGATAGAAAGAAAGGTTGGTTGCAAAGGGTTATGCACAAGCATATGGATTGGACAATGAGGAGACATTTACTCTAGTGACTAAGATGACTATACTAAGATAGGTAATCACATTGGCTTCAATTTATGACTGAAAACTTTATCAAATGGATGTGAAGAATGCTTTCTTGAATGGTAAATTGTAAGAAGAAGTATACATGGAATAGTGAGAGGGGTATATACACCCTAAATATATGTATTATGTGTGCAAGTTGAGGAAGGCATTGTATGCGGAGCAAGCACCTAGAGCTTGGTGTGAGAGGATCAACAAGTTCTTATGTAGCATGGGATTTTAGCAAAGCATGGATAATTATTCATTTTATGACAAATATAAAGAGGATGCAATGGTTGTTGTGGACATCTATGTTATGATCTTATCAATACATGTACACTTGATAGATAAATTATTGAAGCATGGGTTGCATAAGGAGTTTGATATCAAGGACTTTAGTCTACTAAGGTACTTTTTGGGCATTGAGGTGATTGACACTTCACATGGAGTTTGGCTAGTACAAAGGTAATACTCATTGGAGATGATAGAGAAGTATGGAATGAAAACATGTAAACTAGTGGACACACCATTGGATCAAAACATAAAAATGGTGGATGATGATGGACAATATGTTAAGGATGCTACTATGTTCAAAAAGATGGTTGGTAGCATGATCTACCTAACCATAACAGGAACAAACTTGAGTTATTCAGTGGGAGTGATTAGCCAATCCATGCACAAGCCATGCAAGTCACATTTGGTTGTAGTGAGGAAAGTCTTGAGATATGTGAATAAGAGAGTTAGCTTTGGCTTGTTCTATGAGAAAGGGATCAAGCCTACATTGTTTGGATACATAGATGCATGTTGGGAAAAAAGTATCATGGATAGGAAATACACTAGTGGTTATGTTTTATCATTTGGTGAGTTGGAGAAATAAGAAGCAACCAACAGTGCTTTATCTAGTACAAAAGTAGAGTATAGAGGTATAGCATTGGCAACATGTGAGAAAACATGGTAGAGATTACTGTTATGTGATATGGGAATAGAGATAGATGGTGGAGTTATCATGTGTTGTGATAGCATTAGCAACATCATGTTGGCAAAGAACCCAGTCTACCATGCAAGGACAAAGCATATTGAAGTGCAATACCATTTCAATAGAGAGAAAGTCATGGATGGAGAGATAGAATTGGTACATGTCAAAACTAGTGACCAAGTTGTGAATATCTTTACCAAAGCATTAGGTAAAGACAAGTTTGAGTACATTAGAAGTACGCTTTGGGTGTCATATCTACAAGCTCATTCTGATCTTGAGGGGCAATGTTGAGAAATGAGACATAGGCTAAATCATATAATATATATGCATAAATAAAGTAGAAGCTGTGTGTGAAGAGACTTAAAGTTCAAAAGGTGTCTATCACTTTAGTGGATACTTTGTGTAAACTCAATTGTGACAATGGAAAAACAAGAAGAATGAAGAAGAAAAATATTGCTTGAGCCTCCATATCTTGTGTCGTTGTTCCTTCCATTGTACATCCATTTCGATTCTTTTCATGATGGGTGTTATAAAACCCACTAGCATAGCATATTAGGTTAAATTCTTTTATATGTACCATAGGTCCCTTGTTAGAAAGACTATAAATATAGCAAGATCTCGAAATTGAAGAGGATGACACTTAATCTAATCTTTGAGATTAGCACAAAATCATCCAAGTCCTCATAAATAACTCCATTTGCAGAGTTTGGACATTAATAGGGGGATCATTTTGTTCATCCTTAGTAGCCATATATCCATCAAATCCTTCCTTGCTTATAATATTACTAGATAGGGTGGGAAGGGTGGCTATCTTACATGAGACTACACCTTTATAACTTAAGGAATGCTTAGCCTTAAGGCTTGATGCTTCCTCCTTCATTAAGAGGGGTCTCCCTTGCACCTACAGATAGTCTAAGACTTGACATATCCTTAGAATAGTGTCATGATGTGGAAGTAAGTTCGGAATTGTGACATCATGCATAGGAGGTCTAAGCACATTCTTATCCTGAGTCATGTGTTGTTGTGTAATGCTTTGACTATCCTCAAAGTAAAAATGCCCCATAAGCACTTCACTAGATATATTTGCATGGCATGTACAAGAAGACTTATATCTCAAATTCAAACATGAGGTCATTTAAGGGGCAAACATTTTAATAACATGGCCAATTGGCCAACAATGTCCCTTGCTAATCCACAAAGGATTGATATAACTTCTTTAGTACTTGTTAAATTACTACTCATCCTAGAAGCCATGATACAATCTTGGAACCACTAGGAATGACCCCTTATTCCTCTTCTTGTGCCTTCAAATATAGAGATATATTTGTATGAACCATGGGTTGTCTTAGGCCCTTAGTAAGAATCCTAAAGACTCTCAACAAACACACAATCGATTGTGACCTAAAATGGGCTAGATAGTGGCTTTCTCAATCTCTAAGCTCATTGTTGGACCTTAGACAACCAACCCCCATGGCCTTGTGGCCATTAGCAATTAGTAATAAACTAGAAGACCTCTCTTTAGTACACTGGAACACTACATTTTTGTAGTCCAGTACCTACCTAATTGCATGTCCTAAATTCCAAGTTGGAGTGCCCAATAGGAAGGTGTCTAGTACATCACACATATATAATATAGGCTCCTCCTCGGCTGAGTGCAATACCCTCTAATATATGAGTATACTTTATTGATTAGGGATTTTGCTTTCCGCTCTCATCTTGTTTCACAAATTATTGAACTTACTTCACTCTTGATCTCCCCAAATCCCTTGCAACTCTTGAAGCTAAACAACTCGGATGAACCTTACACACTTGCTTAGAGACAAACAATTGCAATTTGTCAATATGTGCAAAAGAATGCTCTAATGCATGATGTGAATAAAATGTGCTCAAGCATCTTTAACATGGAAAAGAAAGTGCAAGTGCATCAAACATTCTTTCCATTTTTTCCATGCATTTTATCTATACAGCAGCATTGTTTCACAAACTCAAAAGTATTGAGTCTTTCTAACTCATGCTACCTTTAAGCATATACATAGCACATGAACATGCCACACTCATTTGGTCTACTAGTAATTGCAATATATATGAGTAATATTGCACTCATTAAGTGAGGTTGCTAATGTTAAGTGTAGAGCTCTTTGATGTGATCCAATATTCATGTGTGAACTAGGATAAAGAAACCTTCTAGGGGCTGGGGAGAAATTTGTATCATGCCCAAAATGGCCATGGCTTAAGTACAAACATGGGGTTCTTGAAAATTTAGAGGGAAGACAATCATCTCCACAATACATGTATTGGAAGTTTTGGTGGTATGGTCATAGTTGCTTCATAAAATTGTCTACCTTGGATATCTTTAACTGCCATTGCTTGAAAGATACAAGTAGATCCTGTGTCACATTGAACTCTAAGATACTTTTCAAGGATGTAGTATTGTGACCCACTACTCTTCTATCTCTATTTTTCTCCCTATGCAAGTCATCAATACATGTGTTGCTTCATCAAGGATGTTATGATGAACCTATCCAATGTAGGGTTGTTAGCCATGGCCTCATAAATTCTCTCATCATAGATACCCTTATTGCAAAGCTTTTGTTAGCCATGGCCTCATAGATTCTCTCATCGTACATGCCCTTAACAAAAGCATGTAACTTTTGAGGGATAGCCTTATCACAATTGGTGTCGTTGGAAGAAAGGGGTGGTTTTAATGAGTAAATCTACTTACATCCATGTCCTTCAACAACTTAAGATAGTAGGCCGGTAGCATTGTTGTCAAAGGAGTAACTGGCTATGGCATATATATCTATTCTTATATATATGTCAAAGAAAAGAGTGTGTATGCTTCTCTACTGCTCTTCTTTGGTTCAACAACATAAAGGAGCAACCTTAAATAGTTGCATGAACTTTAGATTGTCTTCTTCCCTTTGGATGTTAACACTGAAGATAAGAGGAAAGTCATACCACCCATATATTTTAGGGTCCTAATTGACTCTATACCTTCGTGGGTAGGTCATGTAGGTAGGATCTCCTCTCTCAAGGGGTAATGCGTTGCAAAAGGAAACCTAAGCCTCCATACTAATATCCATTTTCTCTACTTCAGCTAGTATTTTTAGCCTTGCACTATTTTGGGCACCTCAAATCCTTTGTTATGCCAATAAGCTGATGGCTCTTACTTCCATAATCCAAGATTTTGTGCTTTATGCTTGAATGTCCTTATTCCTAACTATGCATTCTCTAATGATTTTCTATACTTCCCTAATATGAAGTACTTTTTGGAGTCCCTTTGGAAGATATAAATTAAACTGCATATGAGACTCTTGGGATTCCCATTATTCTAGCATAGAAATTTCATTGTCCTCCCAATTGATAGGGAGGGACTTCCACCTTTGTGGTGAAAAAGGTATGTTTGGCACCTACTAGGGTAATATAGTAGACCTCCTTTTTTTCTCAACTCTCTTCTTTCTTCTTTTCTTGGCTTTCAAGATGGTGGGTTTTCTATACATTCGAGATCTTGTGGTTTCTTCCTGATTTTCTCCACTCTTTCCTTTCTTCTTTACTTGGATTTTGTCATTAATTACAAGGTGGTGGATTTTATACACATTCAGTCTCTTGTGAGGTTGACTTCAGTGATAAAATTCAAATGCTAATTATCACAGAGGTAGCTGCTAATTAGTATATATCAATCTGGCAATTGCTAACTAGCACAGACAACTCCTAACAAACAACTATTAATAAACATATAGATGGTAATTAGTATATAGCTACTAATTAGCATACAAGCTAACATATTTACAACTATGCTAACTAGCATACATTGCTTTTTAGCATATAGGCTACTCTAGTAGCACTATAACTAGCACACAGTGGCTTTAAATGGAAGCATAATTGATATGAAATAATAATGACATGAAAGTAGAATCTCAATAAAGATATTCCACTTTAGATATCCTACTTTACAAGTGGATATGATCGATCAAACCCCTTATTTATTTCTTAACTTTTGAGCTTCCTAGAATAATGTAGACTTCCAGAGCCAATAACTTAAAATCCAAGCATTAAATTTTGTTGATTTAATTTAAAGAGAAATTTTTTCTAAGATCCCTTTCTAAACTCTCACCATTGGAAATAAAATATTCTCATTTGATGCTGAATTACAAGCACTCCAATCTATGCTACCTACTTTTCTTACATTTCAGGGACCATAAGACATACCAAGCTTGGAGGGAAGATCTAGTGTTATCCTACTGATGATCTACATCTTGATTTTTGGGATCATTAGGACCTTGCTCTAACTAAGACCGCATCAATATTTATCAATTTGCAATTTTTAGGCAATAAAGCAATCTACCTTGTTCACTGCTCTATATATTGAGCCAGTCTTAACACATTGTGTGAGTGACTATATGTGAGAGATAGAGAGTGATGAAGTGTGAGTAGACACGATTCATATTTATTATCATTTTACTTGTCATATTCAATAAATATATTATCTTTTTGGGTGTGTTCAATCACTTCCTACTATCACTACATTGTTTGCTTCTACTGCTGCCTACTTGATTGTGAGTTCATTCCAATCAACTGTCTATGTCATCTACATAATCTACTTTGAACTACATGAGTTGAATTGTTGGACACCTTATTCTTAGAGTTTTATCATGGTATTAGAGCTTAGTTTTCTCAAGTCATTTTTAAAGGATCATCACTCTCTTTGTTTCACTCAAGATCAATAAGAGGCTAGAGGCATTCTTCCTAGCTCTTGGCTAGAGGTTATTATTAGCACATTTCCTCCTTATCAATTTCTAAAATACATTATTTCTAAATACCTCATCATCTAAAAATGGACATCTCATTTCCTGGTGATGCAAGCAAGCAAGATAGAAACAACTATAGTGCATGGAAGTTCAAAATGAAAACTCTACTAATAATCAAAAACATGTGGATGATTATTACATGTGAAGAAGGAAGACTAGCTCATGGAAGAGAACAAAGAAATGATTAGGATAGAATAAAAAATCAAGACCAAGGCTTCATCAACATCAATGTAAGTGATAGCATGGTCGAGTACATTCAAAATGCAACAACTACAAAAGAGGCTTGGGATATCTTAGATGCTTGAGAGTAAGAGCACCATTAGATAATGAATTTGAAATCTAAGTTGAATGAAACAACTAAAAACTTAAATGAAAGTATGCATGATTATTTATTGAAGATTACAGAAATTGAAGATGAACTTATTGTATTGGGGGAGATTGCAAAAAAGGAAGAGATCTCGCTTGCTGAAAAAAGAGTTTTAAGCACTTTATCACTTCCATTACTACGAGGGAAAATTTTTCTTTGCTTGAAGACCTAAAATCTCTTCTTATTCAAGAAAAAGAAAGATTGAAAGAAGAGGGATCCAACTATAATAAACAAGAATCAGCCATTTCAATGGTCAAAGGAGGAAGAGAAACCACAAGAGGAAGATATGGAAGAGGAAGATGAACTCACTTCAACAATAGCTTGAGAGTTCAAAATCACAAAGAATATACAACAAATTAGCACAATTCAACTACCAACTACCTACAAAGAGGAAGAGACAACTATATGCGAGTAAGAGCAAGAGGATACTCATCACCAAGATGACGATAAGGTGAATGCAAATATTGTGGCTATAAAGGCTATTTGGAAAGAGATTGTAGGAAGAAGATGTCTAATCAATAAAGAAGATCCCTACTTCAAAAAGGACTAGCCAATGGAAGAGCTTCAAATACCAACTGCATAACATCAACTTCAGAGCAATCCAACAATCATAGTGAGCAAGTCTTTACATCTACGTGTACGAGCCACTCAAATCAAAAACTTCAAGATGAATGCTAGATGGATTTTGGAGCCTCTAATCACATGACTCATTACTCAAAATGGTTCAGTTTAGCTTAACCCCTTACTACCACACAAACAATCAATACGTGAGATGATTCACAACATATTATTGAAGGAGAAGATACTATTCATATCCAAATATCATCAGGCAAAGTAAAAGACTTTCTAATGTTCTTTTAGTTCTTGGAATTACTAAGAATCTACTTTCAATTGGTCATATTGTTAATCAAGAACACGAAGCTAGATTCAATCCAAATGAATGCTTTGTATGAGAGTTCAAAGAGAATGGCAAACTAGTTGTACAAGGAGAAAATATTGGAAGACTCTTCAAAATGAAGACATTTGCACCTCATCAAGAAAAATACACCAGTAAGACTTCCTCTACCTCAATGACATTATGGCATGGAAGATTGGGACACATGAATAACAAAAGGATCAAGCATTTGAAGAGAGAGAAGCTAGTGGAAGGGCTACTAGTACTCCACCCAATTCAACAAAAACAACCATACATGTTTCTCATGTTACTTTAAGAATAAAAAAAGAACAAGGTTCAAGAATAGTACCTATAGAATAAAGAAAATACTTGAAATCAACCATACAAACATATGGGGGACTAGCTCAAAAAACATCATTAGGAGGCTAAAGTATTTCATCACTTTTGTTGATGACTTCTCAAGAAGTTATGAATTTATCCCATCAAGCACAAATCTAAAGCATTTTATAAGTTTCAAGAGATCAAAGCAATGGTAGAGAAGGAATGTAATGTATGTATCAAGGTTCTCAGATTGGATGGAGGGGGACTTCATCTCAAATGAAATCAAAGAACTTTTTTGGAAAAATGACATAAGAAGGCAATACACTTGTAGATCTATCCCTTAGCAAAATGGGGTTAGAGAGAGGAAGAATATAGTTATTGTTGATCATGCTAGGCCTATGTTAAATTATGCTAATCTTCTAAATGCTTATTGGGCTAAAGTTATGAATTCTTCAATATATCTCATGAATAGGAGTTCCATAGATACACTTACCAATATCACTTTAGAAAAGGTGTATAAATGTAGAAAACCCAATGTATCTCATCTGATAGTATTTGGTTATGTTGCATATATGCATATTGATGAATTTTTTTTTGAGATATTTGCAATCATACCTACTGTGGCCTCTTTGTATGAGACAATTCTGGGCTTAGGACATGCGAGCAAATGAAATCCCATATGCACAGAAAGGGAAACTGCTACCCATCCAACAACTATAAAGCATTGTACTTGACTACCACTTTTTGATAGATATGATGAATGCAATATCATGATGCTTTCTCTTTTCAATTAGTGTCTTTGTTATTGTCAGTCTTATACACAACATTGTGTTTATGAGTCCAAGTCTCAATCTTGGAACCTAATTCACTTGTGTAACAAGTCAAGTCTTGTTTATGTCATCATGAAATTAATATTCAACTTCGATCCACCATAGCCACTACCATGCTCTAGATCCACCATAGCCACTGCCATGCTCTAGATCCCGCATGTTTTCACAAAATTGTGAAGAAAAATTGATTCCAAGCCTCAAAGATGCATCTTCATTAGTTATTCTATTCAATCCAAAGGGTACAGAATAGATGATCCTAACTCCAAGAAGTTTTTTGTGTTAATACATGTTTCCTTTGATGAAGATGACAACTAGTATTCAGCCCTAGCAACTTCATATCATAAAGATGAGTTACATGGCAGCTATATTTCACAAAATTCAGCCTCTACTTCAGCTCATACTAATCCCAATGCGTTTCTAGAAGGACCATAGAATACAACTAAAAATTCAACATAGCTAGCTCTTAGAAGGTATACAATAATTGCTCATCCCCCCTTGAGTAGCTTATCTACAGTGCAATCTTGCTAGTACATATGTAGAATTCATGCCAAAAGTCTCTTCCATCATTAAACCTCCATCATTTAATCAATAATTCTTAAAGGAAGAAAGGAATTCAACCATGGATGAAGAGTACAATGCTATTATGGATAACAACACATGGAAACTTACTAACCTACTAAAGCATAAGATGGCCATTGGATGTAAGTGGGTATACAAAGTCAAGTTGAATACTAATGGTACAATCAATTGATACAAAGCTAGATTATGTGCTAAAGGATTTTCTCAAATATATGGAGAAGACTATGATGAAATGTTTTCTCTAGTTGAAAAATGACAAATATTAGACATGATTTCTCTTACTACTCATTATAGATGCATCTCCCATACACCAAATGGAGGTGAAATATGCATTTGTAAATGGAAACTTATAGGGAGAAGTTTACATCTAACAACTACTAGGATATGTAGATATCAACCATCCATACATGTATGCAAACTAAGGAAGTCTCCATGTGGTCTCAAGCAAGCCCTTAGATCTTGATACATCAAGATCAAATATTTCTTGCAATCTCATGGATTTTGGAATAGCAATGCTAATCCTAATCTCTACATAAAGAAGAAAGGTAAGGAAGTATACTACATTGATCATTCTCTATGTTGATGATTTCATACTCAGTAGTAGTAGTCTTGTAAGCATGGATGCTATCAAGCATCAGTTGGAAATGGATTATCATATGAAAGATCTTGGTGAGTTAAAATACTTACTTGGGCTTGAAGTACTAAGGGAAGGAAATAAATTTTTTCTTTGTCAGTATAAGTATGCCAATTAAAGAGATTTAATATGCAATCTTATAAACCAACCTCTACTTGAAGCAATCTCAAACTTTTGAAAGATGATGGATCTAAACTTGTTGAGGCCAATATATATAGACAATTAGTTGGTTTCCTAGTCTATCTAACAATAAAAATGCATGATCTTTCTTTTGCTTTAAATGTTGTTGGTTAGTTTATGCATGAACCTTAGCAAAGTCACAATATTGTTGCCAAGAGGATTCTTAGATATGTCAAAGGTACTTCAAAATTTGGGTTATGAATCTACTTCAGCCTTGAAGTTATTTGGATACAAAAATTCTAATTGGGTTGGGAATATTGCGAATCAAAGGTCTACTTCAAGATATTGTTGCTCATTGGCAAGTGGTATAATTGTTTGGTTCAATAAGAACCAGCCCACAATTGCATTGTCATCTACTAAAGCTAAATACAACTAATGTCACTTGTGAGATTGCATGGTTGAAAAAGTGCTTGCAAATATTGGTGTATTAATTGAAGGGCCCACTAAAGTCTTTTGTGATTATCTCTCAAGTATCTACCTTGCCAATAGTTCTATATTGCATGCTAGGATCAAACTTATTGAAATACATTAGCACTTCACTTGACAGAAAGTCTTGAATCAAGAGATTGAGTTGATTCATTGCTCCACCCATGATCAAGTTGAAAATATCTTCACAAAGCTACTTGGACTAGATAATTTTATAATTTTAAGGAACAAGCTTAGAGTATGTAAGTATACTCTTGTACTTGAGGGTGGGTGATGAAATTCAAATGCTAATTAGCACATAGACAACTATTAATTAGCACACAGTAGTCAAATAGATACTAAACTAGTATAGGCAATTACTAATAATAGACAATTTCTATGATTAACATATGAATGCTAATTGGCCATACAATGCTCATTAGCATACAAGTTACTGTAAAAATCACTATTAACTAGCACTATTAACTAGCATATAAGAGACCGTTAACTAGTACACAATGGATTTAAATGGAAGCATAATTGACATGAGATAATAATGACATGATAGTAGGCATCTCAATAAAGATATCCCACTTTACACATAGATATGATTGGTCAAAAGTACTCCTACTTTTCATCACTTTTACTTTTCTCAACTAGTGAGCTTCCTAGAATAGTGCAAACTTTTAGGGCCAATAACTTCAAATCTAGCCATTAACTTATGATGATATAAAAAGAGAAAATGTTCCTAAGATCACTCTCCACACATGTATCCATTAGGGAAGATTTGGGCTCAAGTTTGGGCCTTGTAAGAAATTCCACCTCAGCATAGAGAGAGGTAATTCAAAAATCAATAAAAATTGACTAAAAATTCAAAATTTTCAAGAAATTTTCTTTTTTTTCCAAAATACACAAATTAGCCCATATCCTTTAAGTTGTCAATTAGTCTTAATTAAGATTTTACAGGTTAGTTCTTTGAATTAAGTGCCCAATGATCAAAACTTGACGGCCCGTATCTAAATCAATTGGAATTAATGACATAATCTCTTCTTATCAAAAGATGAGCCAAAAGACTATGTGAAGCCTTGAGTTGTGCCCGCCACATTACATTTGGAAGATTTCCATGTACTCTCCCTCATTTTTTTGAAAGCAACTTCACAAACATCACAAAGAAGGATGGATGAAGCTAAGTGAACATCACAAACAGAGATGGCTTGGGCATAATCAACACCACAAATGTAGATGGCTAGGGTGGAATCAACATCACAAAGGGAGATGGAGGTGTTTGAATCATCATCAAAGAGATAGAGAAGAGAGGTATATCACCTCCATGTTGAGCTTGATCACGAGTATGATCCATTAAGTAAGAAAAACAAACCATGTCTCATGTCTTCTACATCCAAAGAACTTTGTAGGTTGCAAGGAAAGAGGAATGTAGATCTATGGACTGATGGGAAACTATATCCAAAAGATCCTTTGCATAACTTCATGCCTCCATTTAAGGATATTACATCCTTAATAAGCTTTATTGGAAATGGTTATAATGGCCTCTTAGGATATACTCAACATTTGGATGCCAATTAGTAATGTACACAAGTTAGAAAGAGATTTGTTAGAGAAGGAGAATGCCTCTTTGAGGCAAACATTAGAGAAATGTAAGCATAAATTACTGCACAACAAGGAGACTATTTTAGAGATGGAGAAATAGAGAGATCAATTAAGGCTTAAAGAAACAATATTGGTAGTTTGCAAACGATGCATGACACTTCAAAATATTCAAGACATGAAGCTACAAAGTGGTGGTATTAAGAAAAGAATACATGCAGTGAAGTAAGCTCTTTGTTACTTTTTTCACCGTCTCATAAAATATTGTTAAATAATTTATGATAACTAAACATTTTTTATTGTGAATACAAGGATATCCTACAACCCAATGAAGAAACGACTTCAAGCATGGGGACATCAATTGAACACTTTAAAATTCTTCTAAATAAAGAATCTATCAAAGTAATCTTGAAGGATCCAAAGTATCAAAATCTTGCAAAACAGGAGATTGAGATTTTCTTGAGAGGGAGTCAAGTTAGCTCAAGTGATGTGTAAGTTTTGCTGGATGAGATAGGTATATCTAGCAGCATGTACACAACTATTTTACAAATCTCTTTACGGGAAGATGAAGGAATCTAAGTTACAATGATTGATTTTACCAAACCCAACACCACTCAAAAGAATGTGAACATAAGTGAATGATCAAGTTCTAGAACTCTTGGGAGCTCCATTTCATATAAAAGATATGTATCATTTAGCACTAGGGGAGGCAATGGTTTACAACAAATACAACAATATATTTTACAACTCAGAGGCCCTACAGTCATACTTTATTCAATTATTTGAGGTGACTCCTGATGAATGTGATGGTCTCCTAAAATTTATACTCAAGCTCGATGAGTGCCATATTATGAAGGATAAAAAGCTAGAGTGGGTCACCATCATCCTGATAAATAGGGCACTCAATCCAACAATTTCAAAGCGCAATCCAAAATGGTTTAGTGTCCAATCAGAGAAAAATATATTCTCTCTAGGATCCTTTGAGGTGAGCACTATATTTTAAATTGAAAGTTTACTTATGCTAATACTATTGTTGTGTCACATGCTTATAATTTGTGTGTATTCCAGGTTATGTGCAAGAATTTTGAAACCTTGCATTGGATTTTTCACAAGACAAATATACCCCAAATCTTTAGTGAGCAAAGGAATGAGAGAATCTTAGACATGGAATGATTTGGAAGATTCAAAATAGAGTGGCATCTAGCAAGTGATTTGAAGACCCTAAAGTCCATGTGCATTGTCTTAAAAGGGGCCAATTCGAAGAGCCCATGCATATATTGCATGAATGCTGCAAAGGAACTTGACAAAAGGAATTGGAAAAAGGCACCCAATAGGCACCTCAAAGATCCAAGTTTGAGAGTTGTTTTAGATATTCCCTTGTATCGAGTCCATATCTACACAATGCATGGTCTGTGTAGGATCATTGAGAAATTACTTTTCTAGTATATATGTTTTTCTTAGACAATGCAACCTAGGTCTACATAGGTCAAGGCAATTGTAGCACTTGAGAAGGCATTATTAGACATTGGTTTGGATGTTGGAAATGTGAAGATTGAAAGGGGACGAGAAAATGTCAAAGATGGTCGAGACATGCCAAAGAAACTCTTCGTTTGGGGGTGTGAAAGCATGGAGATTTTTATCTCCACCACCATTTGATAATCCTAGTCAAGTAAATCATTCCACTCAAAGAGTTCAATTCAATAGGTGGAAGTGCATCCACAACGCAATTGTGAACCATGTTGATAAAGGTGAAGCATAATCATGCAATGCCAAAATTTAAAATTATTTAATACAATCTTTAAGTTTTGTGACATGCACACATGGAACTCAGATGACTACCATGCCTTTGAAATAACATTGTACGAATTTAAAAAGTCAATGGTTAGTGCATGGGTAGATCAACACATTACCCACTACATGGTACGTTATCTTCATAATATCTGATAAATTATAATTGCTTAATTGTAGGTGCATGAAGCACTAATCTAGCATCCTTTCTTATGATTTGATAGCACATTATATATAACCACACCCCTTGGTTTGCCAAGGAATATGGCAACTTATCAGTATGTTCAACTCAAGGTATGGAGAAAATCCACGTACTGGTTATCTCAGCCATACAAGACATGGTGGAGGAGTATAGAAAGCCAACAGTTTAGAAGAATTACACTAATGGACATACATAAATCTTGTCCATAGAGCTAATAGAAAAGAAGCACTAAGAATATCTGAAATCAACAAAGCAATGTAACATTTGGAGAGACAAAGAAGAAAAGAATCGTAGGAGAATTTTGATGCATCAATCAAACATACTATGTGGTGACAAACTAGACAAAGACAAGGAAAAACTTAGATACCCATAACCAATAGTTCCTCATAAATACTTGAGGTGTTTGTAGAAATTTTGACACAAAGGAATACTTATCAACTATCTATTTTTGGAAGAAAAAAATCTACATAACAAATACACAACTCACTTTTTTCAAAAAACCATATTGAGTATATAATAATGAAGCTCACTTCTCTACTCTTGGCCTCTTTGAAGATGGCCTAGCTTCTTGTAAATTTTTGTCTAATTTATTTCAAGAATGTTGATTAACTTTTGAAATTGATCTACTTACAAGCAAGTACCTTTTTCCATATTCTACAAGCATATTGGGATCCTTGGTCCCACTCATAAGACCGAATGATGCATACAGTAAGTGGTATTTGGCACATAGTTTCTGGAAACCAAGGCCTTGACCAAAAATTCTCATAGCTTCCTATTTCTCCAAAAACATTATCTTGGCTACATTCCACCTAATAGGATACCTCCAAGATATCTTGACAGGGTCCTCAATGCAAAAAGAGGAAACTCTGCATTGTCCCTTGAGAACTTATGGTGGAATGCAATGAACTTTGGAAAGGTGGTCTTTGATGTAATGGCCCAAGGTAGAGTCCTTGCCTAAACCTCCCTTCCATTTTCCACCTACACAACCAATGAAACCATCCTTGTACATGACAAGCTAAAAAATAACAAACATACCTAGTGAGTCTTATGAAAATTTTCATGGAAATCAACATGGTATCCAAATGAACATAGTTTGTGAAACAAACCTTCTAATTTTCATATGAAACAAGAACTCGTCACTCCATATTTTAATGAATGATTGGCTGACTTGCAAGGACTTAGGAGTCAAGTACTTGTTTGATCTTCCCAAGTGAGAAACATTCAATTTTTTTTGTGTTGCCTCAAACTCTTCCTCTGAAGGAATGGATGACTCATATCACAGTGCATCCTTGTATATCATAGTCAAAGTCTTTGCTGTGGAGTGGTGTTCCGTTTCCTTGTCATTTGAACCCACAAGCAAATACTTATCCCAATTTGGTACAATAAGATTAGAATCTGTTTCTAGATTCTATGCAAAAATGGCTAGGGTAGTAGTCCTCCCTGATGTTGAAAAGGGCCTAGATATCAGACAAGAGAACATATTGTCTTTCACCAATAGGGAAGGATGAGAGCAGAGCTATGGGAACCTCACCAACATCCTCCTCAACCTCTTGCTCAACAATAAAACCCACCATCCTCATGTTCTCCCTTCTCAAAGCTTCAACATTGAGTTGAGCACTTTTCTCCCTCTCACTGGCCACATCTACTGGCTGTGAAACCTCTTACACTCCCTCTATCTCCACTTCACATGGTTGTTGTGTATTTTCTAGGTCTTGGATAGGCTCTTTTCCTTCATCCCCTAGCAACACATGCACAAAGTATACAAACTCGTGAAAGTACTCAACGAGATGGCAATTCTGATTGTATACATGGATCAAGGCCTTATTCACACGCTTAGGACTTAGCACTACCCTATAGGACCTTTTCCTTTGGGGCTTATTCGAAAAGGCATCAGAATCATGAGGCCTTGATCCATTCCTTCAGAGAGGCATTGATAGAAAACACCTATAGTACTTGTGGTACCAGATGCTCTTGTCCCACTCAACCAAGGAAATCTACAAGCATCTCCTCAAGACTATGTCCACTCCTCCTACGCTCTTGCACCGGAAAAACTATATGAGAAACACCAATAAAAAAGGGAACCCAAACAACATGAGAGAAGGGGTTTCAAAACCTCAAGGCCCCCCCTCACACTGTGGGGGTCCTTAGCAGTTTGGGGCGGGGTGGACCCACACAACACAAGGGGGTGGGGTTTAAAATATTGAAGGCCCCCCCTCGCATTGTGCAAGTCCTTGGTAGTTTGGGGTGGGGTGGACTAGCACAATGCAAGGGGGGAGATTAAAAATATCAAACACCCCCTCCCCTTGCATTGTGTGGGTCCTTGGTGGTTTGGGTCAGGGACTGGGGCAGGGACAAGGAAAAACTAGCACAATGAGGGGGGGGGGGGGGGGGGTCAAATCTTGAGCCCCTCTCACATTATGTTGGTCCTTGGTGATTGTTTTGGGATGGGGGGGTTCAAATCTCAAGGCCCTCCTCTTGCATTGTGCTAGTTTTTGTTTTGTGACAAGGGGACTACAAACACAGGGGGGAGGGGGGGTTCATTGATCTCGAGGCCCTCCTCTCGTAGTGCACTGATCCTTGGTGGTTGTTTTGGAAGGGGGGACTGCACAATGTGAAGGGGGGTTTCAAAATCTTGAGGCTCTCCTCTCGCATTGTGCTGGTCTTTGTTGGTTGTTTTGGGAGGGGGGACCACACAATGCGAGGGGGGTGGCTTGATATTTTGAAACCCCCCTCCTCATGTTGTGATGTTTCAATGCCCAAGGGAGGGGGATGGGGGGATGCGAGCTACTATACCAAAACAATAGAAGTCCAAAAGAGAGTGCAACGGGGGTCGCACCTTAGGATAGAGAGTGAGAACAGACCTTCGATCAAGCAATACAAGCTAGGGGGAAGGGAGGGGAGAGAGAGAGAGAGAGAGAGAGAGAGAGAGAGAGAGAGAGAGAGAGAGAGAGAGAGAGAGAGAGAGAGAGAGAGAGAGAGAGAGAGTAAAGTGATAGAGAGGGAGTGCAAAACTAGGGGGAAAATTTGCTCCTGGCTTAGCTCTTTGTAGCCTCGAGTATTGCACAACGTGCGCATTCACTATGGCATGTACAAAGAGCCTTGCTAGTGGACACGTGGTGCCTCATGCATTTCTTCGCATGCAAAGAGACCACAATGGAAGACACATGGGATGCGCTTTTAATTCTCACATATGTGGGTGCACATTCTTACTAACAACATCGAGTGATGTCTGTACATGTAAGCACCATATATAGCACAAAATTTGATAGTCGAATGATTTTTCACTTTGCACATTGCAAGCCTCTCGAACCTCCATAGCACGTTGCAAGCCTGTTGAAACTCCATAGCTCTCGGTGCTCATCTACAATGGTGAGTCTCTCCCCTACGAAGCTTGCACAACATGATACAGCCATAAGGAGCTACAAGAACACCCTCCCCTTGCATTATGCTAGCCCAAGTCATGCACAATGTGGGGGGGTGGGAAAATCTGAATCCTCCCCCCTCACGTTGTGCCATCCCCCCCAATGAGAACCACACAATGCGAGGGGGGGGTGTCCTCCCAATCTTGCAACCCCCCGCCCTCATGTTGTACAGCCCTCCCCCACCCCATCGATGAGAGCCACACAATGCAAGGGGGAGGCCTCCAATTTTGTGACCCCGCCCTCACATTGTGTAGTTCCCCCTGGTAGCCAGGAGCTACACAACGAGAGGGCAGGGACCTTCTAATGTAGTGGCCCCCCACTCTTGCATTGTGTGGTTTCCTCCAACCCCACACAACATGAGGGGAGGGGGCTAATGTAAGGATCATTACATGTTTGATACTTATCAAGTTGCTTTGCACCTATAGGTACCTTGGTCTGGCTCCTAGTGTTTGGGGTGATTCCCAGTACAGCTAGCAACGAAGTTGCTAGGGCTACTCCGCTTTGCTCTGCGGCAATGTTATCTAACAATCGCTTTGTGAGAAGCTCACTCAATGTAAGATTAGCCTCTAATGCTCTCTCCATATTGGCATTTCCTCATATTTCTACTTGCGATGGCTAGGAATCATTTGATCTCATTGAGCTCTATCTCTTGGCATATCCTTTGAGCATGTTGCTCCTGGTTGTAGCTAGCTAAGCATTGTAGGGAAACTCTTCCTAGCCTCCTCTCCTCCTCAAGATAAGCTACGATTTCATCTATAGATCTCTCATGGTATGCTATTTTTGTTTGACGGTCATATCATGATATGAGTTGTTTTATGTCGACTAGAAAATCGACTAGTTCGAGGTCTTGGTTGCCTAAGTCCATGGCACTTGCCATGTTGGCAGTCTCCTAAACCACTAAGGTGTCAATGAGAGTGATTAGGTCGGCTAAGGAAACATCTCTAATTAACACTTTATTAGAGAATTTGGGAATCTCCCAAGTTGCACACTCAAATTAGAAATAAATATTTGACCATGTGGCTAAATCTTAATCCCCTTTTTCAAGATAGAACTTGGTTAGTATTTAGAAAAAGTTTCACCTTCAAGTAAGGGGGTAACAATTCGACCATGTGACCAAATATTGACCATCCTATAAATTCCCAAAGTATGTGAAAATTCCCAAACTCCCTAATATAGTGTTAATTGTGGTTCATTCCTTTCTTCACTCAATTATCAAGTGGTTTGAGGGTGTTCACTTCTCAATGTTGGGTTTTTTGGTTTGTTTCCACAGTCCCAAGGGTGTTGCAAGTCCTATTGGCGGATTCATTTCTTAGCCTAATTCCCCTTTAGTGTGTTTCTTGTTAATTAAATTACTTCACAAGTTTATGCTTACTCACACACTTGGATAGTGCAATGCAAGGTGAGTTGTGCACAATCGGGCTTTCAACTTTTCTCATGCACCTAAGTGCCTACAATGCAATGTGCAACCTTCAATGAAATCATTCACACATACACCTTGCCACAGTCAATTCCACCTGGTTCTATCTCTTTTACACGAGTTGCAATCACACTTGGTAGTCAATATTGATCCTCTATGGAGTCCTGATATGTGGTCCATCCAAATAGTCAAATAATGTCTCTATTGGGAAGTAAACTACAAGTGACCAATTGATTTGGTCAATCCTTGGGCTTGTCATGGTAAATTCTGGTGTTGGTCAGGTCTGTGGTCACACTCGTTGTATGACTAGGGTCACTCGGTAATTAGCTCACAGTCTTTGGTATGTTTGGGGGGTCTGGATGGTCCCTAAGAATGTGTTCTAGTTTAGGTAGTCTTCCAATTTAGATGTCCGAGTTGCAGTTGTTTTGTCAACCGAAGTCCCAAATTCGGCCATCTGAGTGGTGAGTTTGTCTTGTCTAAATGGTCAGCAAGTCTAACTCAAACTGGGGTGTCGAGGAAAAGATCATGAGGGTTAAATTGATAATTCACGCATAGACCATGCGGTGCACAAGGAGCCATTTCAAGACTACCAAAATGGATCCTTGTGCATCATAGGGTCAGGTGACCTCCATGCTTTCATGGAAAACTGAAAATCATCAATGGATATGTCCTCTTGAATCTATCCATCCATAGGTCCTTTTGGCTCTTGGATTATTGGGACATAGAATAAACCATGAAAAGTGCTTGGACAACTGGGAAGTTCTCATGCACAACCAACATACCCACTCAATTGCTAACATACTCATTTTGGCTTTAGCATAATGCTAGAGGAGGGAGCTCTTCCTAGAATAAGGCTTGCAAATAAGCATGATTCTTATTGTTTCCATGCTAAAGGCAAGCACTAAACTAGTAGAATGTAAATAGATCCCTTAAGAAGTCTCATATGTACAAGCCTTTGACATTGATTTATGTGCAAGAGAATTAAGACTAAGTAGCATATGAATGGAGTTTACAAAATTTACAATGCCACCTCCATAATACTATCAAGAGAGCTACTTCAACTAATGTGGACATGCCAAACATGCAAAGATAAGCCAAGAAGATATCCTTCTACCCTAGCATTAATTGAATACATCATCAATGGAGACATATATTAAGCATGAATACAAGTGTAAAGATATTGAAGTGTTTTGAGTAAATGCAAGAGGAAACCCCATACTAGGAAATGCTCCTTGCTTTTCACCTCCTCTTGAATCAATCCATAGGTTCTCTAGGCTCTAGGGATATTGGGGCACCCTAAATGCTATAGAAAGTGTATTCCCACTCAATTAATAACATCCTAAATATCCAAGTTACTAGTTTAAATAAGACAAGAAATGTATATGTTAGTTTTTTAATATTATAGAACATGGACTTTGGTTTTATCTCAATGCTTTTGGGGGGGGGCACTCTTTTGTAGCTTTGGAATCAAGTAGAATGCTTGCATAAAAGCATGATTTCTACAAGACATCCACAAATCAAAAGACATACAAATCATGAACATAATTGTTACAAGATTCGAATATTGTTATATAATCAAAATATCAAAACATGGCTTTTAAAATATCACAATTTTTTAAATATATGTCCAAAATTAATCCAAAAAATACCCTTTGTAGGGAGATAATTAGACACTCCCCAAAGTGGTCGTTGTGTGTCATGTGGTTCAAGTGGTTGCAAATACTTACTCAAATAGTCTTGAAGAGAAGCATTTTCAAAGTGATGGACCTTCAAAAGCTCACTTGAAAAATGTACAATGTGACCAAATGTCTGCATATTTATAGAATGGCAAATTCATGATGACATCACAAGTCCAATGGTTGGTCAAGAAACGTGATATCATGTGGCAAACAGTCAGCCCATAGATTTTGATTAAATGCACATGTGGCAACATCGAAGATCAACACATGGCAAATGGATCTCCTCATTTGTGGATCTTTGGACATGTGGCACTGGATGACATAGACTCCCACATGTGGAATTGACATATAAATGTTTTCGAGCTCATTTTTTCAACTCACAGTAGCATGTAAATCTTCCTCAAACTCATGAATCTTCTTCCAAATCTTTTGTTTTGTTGGATCTTACAACTTGTGGTGTGGTGCCCATATTAGAGGTAATTTAAACGTATTCTCTTTTTTTGTAGTCAAAGCCTACCATGTGCTATAGGGCACTCCACCACTCCTAGGACCCCTTTTTGCATTTTGTGTAGTCTGTGTATCCTCCTTGCCACATAACTCTAATTCTCATCTCTTATATAGACATAAAATTGAAGTTTGTGTATCCTCTTGCACACTTATAGCCATAAAATTGTGGTTTGTGTATCTTCCTTGCACATAACTATAATTCTCATCTCGCCTATAGCCATAAAATTGTGGTTTGTGTGTACTCTTGCAATTTATACCTCAAGATTTCTTAGTTTACATCTCAAGCTTCATATTTGCACCATTGTAGTGAAAGGATATAGAGACTATGGCTTGTTGGTATGTTTTTTGGCTCTATAGCAACAATTGTGTCAAAATTTCCATTCATGTGCTGTAATTTGTAACAAATTTGTGGAAATTTCTTGTTTCTCTTCAAACAAACCATCCTAAGCCTATGATGCACAAGAAGACATTCCCACCCTATTGGGCATTCCTCCTATGCATCATAGGGTTCAATTTGTCCTTTGCATGTTTTTGTAAGATTTCTTAGTTCACACCTCAAGTATCATACTTGAAATGTTGCAAGTTATAAAGACAATGGCAAGAATCTAACATACTACAAAATAAGTCCCTTAAGGAGCAAGTTGGATAGGGAGTAGAGGGAACACAATAGTAGGGTTCAAACCAAGAGGGGAGAAATCCACCACTAGAGGTCATACTTGAGCATGTAAGCCGTGAAAGGAGAGAAGACACAAATTCTCATTCAAAAATGGTAGATGGAACCATCAACTGAGGAGGGTCAACCCAAGGGGGGGGATTCCAAGGATGGACATATAGGCCCTCAAGAACTAGCTAAAGGCCAAGGTCAAGCAGACACTCGTAGACTAGGGGAAGTTCAAGGCCAAGCAAACACTCAAGAAGGAGGTGAAGGCCAAGTTTCTAGGACACCAATGGACACTATGAAAAGCTCAAAGGCTCCACCCCTCGCATAGTGACTTCATAGGGCAAGAGCTAGAGGTTTGGGAATTTTGGAAAGTGCAAACAAGTTGCATTTGCCCATGCATTGGTTAGTTGTGCAAAAGAGAGAGCTACCAAGTCTATGAGAAGGAGGAAAAAGAAGAAAATGAATGCAGTTAGGGAAAAGGCATGAAAGTCCTTTGAGAAACTTACCCCAAGGCTCCTTTCCTCAAGCTTGTAAATAAAATTTGTGATAAATATGTCCTAAGAGTTAGGTGTCAAAGTTCTCCTTTAGCATGTCTTCAAGAATCTACTGAAGACAACTTGATTGACTTCTTGCAAGATGGCTATGTTTGTGTTGCACATCCATATGGAGTCATAACGATGGATAATGATATGCATTATGACAAGTTGATAAGGTATAGATCTCATAAGTTGTCAAGATAGCTCACATAGCAAATAAGAAGGTATATGAAGCATGGAATGTTGCTTCTATTAGAAGGCCCAAGGAATCCAAGAAATCCTTTCATAGAGATGTGCACATTAAAGAGGTGACTTCAAGAAATGGTAAAGAAAAGACTCAAAGGGATAATTATACTAATAAGAGAAATGAAAATGATATATTTATAAATGGAGGACAAGAGGACAATTTTCTTAACAATCAAGGTGAGCAACACAATAAGGGTGATGATAAAGAAAGAGGAAGAAAATCTAGTGAATATATTTCTAGATCTAGAAAAGGAAAATGCTAGAAAATTGAATGAGGTTCTAGGATAATTGGTTATAAATGTTGGCCAATAAGAGCTATAGTAGTGCTATAGTATTCTCCATCTCACTTGAGGACATAATATTCCTTCATAGGAAGGACGAGGAGATAAATGACACAACAATTCTAGTTCTTCTAAGGTATGTCAGTCCACTCTTGTGTTTTATTTTATCATTGATTTTTCACTTGTATTGTCTCCATTTCCTATTTTCCATGTAAAATAGCTTTTGGATCCAAAAAAGGGCTCGAGCCTTATGATGCACACAGAGGCTGCCCGATAGGCCCTCTTGTACATAGTGGGGTCTAAGTCATGAATTTCCTCTTGTTGTCACCATTTTGCTAGCATGTTCCAATGTATGGTGGGATATAGGGCATGAGATTAGCCTTAGTCTATAACCCATTTGTGTGTTAAAGTGCCCGATTAAGGGGGTGTTTCTATGGGGGGATTGCATATAACATAAAGGACACTCCATATAATGAATATATATCAAATAAGACTGAAATGCCAAGCTTTTGCATAAAGAAGAATGAATGATTGTGCATTGAAGTGCAACATTTAGGCTTCATTGAATATATATACATGAAGGAAGCATGGGATGGCCCGTTTCCATTTCCTCGTTGCAACACCATGTTAGGGAAAAACATGGAAAGAATGTTTTCGTACAACACATGGCTGGTTGTTATTTGGACACAAAAATATGCAATAAGTTCTTCAAAATTGAAACTACTAGATCATGAAATAATGTTACTTTGATGTCACCATTGACAGGAACTAGTGTATACATGCATATGTATGTAAATTTGGAAGATTTGACATGTAGCACCCAACCACTGCACAACCATATGTGCCAGTAGAAAGAACATATTATGGTAGATTGCATGGGTCTAAATGCATAAAACATAGAACAACCAAAGTAAATCCCAACAACTCCATAGTACCATAGCTATAGAAACTAATAGCCACAAAATGCCATACATGCAAAGCAAAAAATCAAATACCTTGCACAACATGGATACATGCAAAGTAATAATATGAAAGCTCACCTCTAGGTTTTGTTGTGGAATTCTCTTCAACACTAGAAATGATTGAGGTTATTTATGATTTCTCTATAGAGCAGCTACCCTTTCTTGCACGAGCGTTTGGGGTCTACTTTTCCACTAGTAGCACATGCCATATTGTCTTGTCAATGAAGAGAGTTCATCCTATGCTTACCCTCATCTTTCAAAGCTTCTCTATGAAGAGAGTTCATCCTATGCTTACCCTCATCTTTCAAAGCTTCTCTAGGGGGGTTTAACTCCTCTCTTCCTTTTTGAAGTCCTCATAGAATAGATAAACTAAGTGCAAAGCAACAAGAAGAGAGCTTGTGGGCATATCAAACAAGGCCTAGTGGCTAAGAAGCGAATGGTTGGAGGAGATGTGTTGTATCTAGGGCAGGGAGCCTACACATGTCTATTTTTCTTAATCAATCTCCCTCAAAATGATGATATTCCTATGTGGGAAAGGATGTTTCAATAGTTTAAACTCCACTCAATTCCACACCCATTGCAATGACACCATAATTTATTATATTGTATTTTCACCTCTTCCTCTTTTGATCTTTCCATGCACTCTGTTGCTTCTTCCCTCCTTTAACTAAATAATAATACACACATGTCTTGTTTCACATCACCTTGGGCATGAGTATTTTATGACCACCTAAATAGTCTTTAGAATTCAAACTTTCCTCAATTAAAGGAATTCCCTCCAAAATCTAAATTAAGAAATAGTGGAAGCACCAACCATGTGGAAATAAAATTGGTCTTGTTTTTGTACCACCAAATCATGATTTCATCCATAATCTTGACTCTAGCCCCCTAAAACAACACTAGTGAGGATCTAGGATGACACACTAGAATAGACAGTGTTTGGCTCTTCCTACCTTGGTCTATTCTAGCATTTCAATTTTTTTATGTAATCTTCTTGGCAAACCAAGACCACCTTGCCATAGGAAACGTCTGTCATGGATCTAACCACCTACTTCTCTCATGATGAGCTTGGCAGATCCTTAGTGAAGAATCCTAGTGAGAATTATCCACAACTTCTTAGTGAAGAATTAGCTCAACTGACCTTGGCAATTCCTATTGTACATGTCTAAGAGTTGACCTATATTAGATAAATGGTTTCTTGGATTCCACAAATAGTTCAAACATTCCTTTCAATGTGAGAAGCAATATAATACATATACTTGTGCATAAGATTTTTCTAATCATGAGCCTACAAGCATAGGTTCTGATTGATTTAAGTCATAGTTTTTTATCTTGCATCTTGAGCTTTATCGATGAGATGCCTTTTGTTGGTATATTTCATTCCCAATCTAGGTAACAAGAAATACCACTTCTATCTCAAGCATCAAAGGGTTTCCTTGAAAGATCTAAGTATAACTAAGCTATCTCATTGTTTCAATTTCATCAAGATTGATTTTTCTATTTAAGAATGAAATTCTCATCAAGATACTTTCTTGGACAATCTTAGAGCAAAAATTCTATGTGTTTTTCTAATCCTTGATAGCTTGAGAGATTAATCTCTCTTTATTAGAAGTTAATATTATGATAATTAGAATAGTGTCCAACCATTATCCCTAGTTATCAAAACTTCCTTGAGTTTTTTCTCGCATAAATATTTCCTTTCAAAAGATGCAAGCTAATTTATTTTTGATAAATTTTATTAACCAATCATTTCATCATCATAGTATAAACATCTAATTTTTTAGAAAGTTATAAGCATGGACTAGGTACTCATCATAGTATAAACATCTGATTTTTTAGAAAGTTATAAGCATGGACTAGATACTATCATGGAAAGGGTTATTCATATTAGAATTTCTGCCTAAGCACCTATGTTTTTTTATTTATTTACTTGATTTTCAAGATGTTCGCAAGGATCCTATGACTCAAGTACATGTGTCCTAATTCATTATCATCCTCTAACCAATAATTTTATTATTTTTGTATCAAAATTTATTTTTGTATCAAAAATAATTTTTCAAAATACAAGCAAAACTTGCATACTTGAGTTAGCATGATAGGAACATCACTTGTACATTGTATTTCTCGTCTAACTTTCATATTCCTTCATATAGGGGACATCTAGCACACACCAATTCTCCTATGACTCGTGTATCCTCAAGTCATGATAGGAACGTCACTTCTAAGTGGTACTTCTCATCTAACTTTGATATTCCTTCATATAGGAGCCATCTAGCACACACCAATCCTCCTATGACTCAAGTATCCTCAAGTCATGGCTTGTCAACATGAAGGGATAAGATCAAAAGGAGTATAAGGTTTGGTTGAGTAAGAAAAGTATCAACTTGTGAGTGAGCTTTGATAAGCAGTATGATAAACGAAGAGGTATGATGGGTTGGAGGTCTTTATGCATTCTTGGATAGATTTATGATGGAGAGTATAGGATGAAACAATACATAAACGTAGTAAATGGACAAATAATGATAGGGAATGAAGAGGGGTGTGGTATAGATAGTTGAAAAGTTACAAGGATTAATTTGGGAGTAGATAGATGGAGCCACAAGATTGACTTATAGGGGCAAGGTAATTCAAGAGGAGGATGAAATGAAGTGGCTTGATCCTTCAAGTCTTGGACATGACCCTCTTCTCCTTCCATCTCTATTTCTCCTCTTTTACAATCTCTCTCTCTCTCTCTCTCTCTCTCTCTCTCTCTCTCTCTCTCTCTCTCTCTCTCTCTCTCTCTCTCTCTCTCTCTCTCTCTCGTTGCACACTCTCTCTTTATCTTTGCGAGGATTAATTTGGGAGTAGATAGATGGAGTGAGGAGATTGACTTGTAGTGGCAATGTAATTTGAGGAGGATGAGATGAAGTGGCTTGATCCTTCAAGTCTTGGACATGACCCTCTTCTCCTTCAATCTCTCTTTCTCCTCTTTTACTTCCCATCTCACTCACTCTCCCTCTCTATCTTCCCTCTCTCTCTCTCTCCCTCTATTACTCTATCTTATTGCACACACTCTCTTTATCTATGTGTGTGTGTCCCCAACATACTAGAATTTTATGAGTAGCCTATAATCCTTAAGGCTAAGACTTATATAGACTTTGAGAATCTCTCCTTCTCCCTTTGTACTTTGAGGTGCCACATTAGTGCTTTACTCCTATTCTTGCTATCAAATTGATTCAATCTTTGTTCAATGTTACTTTTGGATTTGCATGGACAAAAAGGTAAAACTTTTGATGTGATGATGAGGGAGATGATGAGAATGAGGATAGGGATGATAATGGTTGTCCAAAAAGATTTTAAGCTTTTTTTTTCTTCTTCTAAGGTACAACTAAGGTTATTCCACTTTTAAGGAGTAGATTTACACAAAAACAAAACCATATGGTTGGATAGAAAAGTCTCATCCATCACATTAGATTAAATCTTCATTCCAAATTGAAAGTCGATGGAAAAGGTACACATGGGTGATTTATTTCAATGAAAATCTTTTGAGCACTTCATCATCTTAATGTAAAATATCCCAAGATAAACATTAGATCTTATTTTTCAATATAAAATATGAAAGAGGACTACGTATGCATGGGTGCCTTTAAATTCTAAGGAAAGTGGTGATCACTTAACTATGGATATCTACTTAGATAACAAGGAATTAAACAAGAAGTGGAGATTGGTAGATGTAAGAGAAGCTCTTTCAATATTGTCTACAAATGTAGATATGGGGATCTTGTACATATACCTTAGAAAATTTTATGGTAGCTTTGAATATTTTATAGCTCTTTAAATATTTTCTATACTTATGTACACATACATATATATGCTCAAATGTGTGTAGGCATACTACATAAGTTAGCCTAGCCACATTGTCAATGAGGCCCACTCATTTTGGGTTGCATTGTTTATGGGCTTGTGAACCTCACAATGTTGTGTCTCGCTTTCTTTGCATTTGTGAGTGAAACAAGGAGCAACCACACAAAGCAGCTACACGTAGTAGCCACACATTCTCTTCTCACTTACAATAGGGGCCAAGCTACACCTATCACTTGGCTTGCATTAGTCTTGATACTTTCCATGTAATGAAGAAAATTATCAACATGAGAGTTGAAGCCTATTTCCAAGTATAAACTCTGTAAATACTTGAGCCAAGAGAAAAGAGGACTTAGGGTTTAGTATAAAAAGGCAAGAAGTGCTAATGTAGCGTCATTCTTTGGCATTATCACAATTTCATCCTTCTTGTCTTTCATTCCTCTTGTATTTCATTCCTCTTGTATTTGGTAGCATCATTCTTTGGCATTATCACAATCTCATCCTTCTTGTCTTTCATTCCTCTTGTATTTGGTTTGCAGCTCATGGCTACATTGTGCTATGGTAATAAAAGATGTTCCATGGCATGGCCATGCTGGAATCTCAATTTGGTTCATTTCTTGTCATTTGTAGCTTAGAATATTTTGATTTCATGTTCATTTCCATTGTTAGATTAGACTTCTTTTACATTGGCATGGCCATGCTGGAATCTCAGTTTGGTTCATTTCTTGTCATTTGTAGCTTAACAATGGAAATGAACAGGAAATCAAAATATTCTAAGCTACAAATGACAAGAAATGAACCAAACTGAGATTTCAGCATGGCCATGCCATGGAACATCTTCTATTACCATAGCACAATGTAGCCATGAGCTGCAAACTCACTTTCCTCTTTGAAATGGAGTGTAGACTTGTCAAACTGATAAGTCGCACATACATGATCATAATTTACATAACCAAACTATAGAAGCCCATGAAAAACATGTCTAAAAACTACATCTATTTAAACCTTTCCAAATTCACATGCCCAATCTTTCTATGCCATAGCTCAACATATTTATCTTGTCCATGCCCAGTCTCAACATACATAGAGCTCTATATGACAAGAGTTCCTTCCCTCAAGGCAAACAACTAGCCTTTCTTTTGACCATGAGCAATAAGCTTGTCATGTTTTAATTTTTGAACTCCTCAATGAAGCAACCATACTTGTTGAACCTTACTTGCAACCCTTGATCAAACCATTTGACCAATGGAAGCTATATTTTTTGTGATAGTAGGCACATATAAAACATCCCAAGGTTATTCTCTATCCCATCTCTAGTCACCAAAGGAACACTACCAATATGAATTATTTTATGCAATGTGTCATCTCGTATAGCCATATACTCTTCAGTTTTGCATTTGTTGCTTTCTATCAAACCACTCTGCATGATGTGTCATATGGTTTGTTGTTCGTAAATCCAAAAGTTAGTCATCCTCTCTAGGGGGATGTGTCATATTGCCAAGTACATTCCCCATAGCAAAGAGATTACCTCTAGGTGATGGACCACCTCTAGAACCATTGCCATTATGACTATATTTACCTATATAGTGCCCAAACTAGGGCCTTCCTTGAACCTAGGCATAGCATTTTGCTTATGAAAGCACTCCCTCTCAAATCAACCAAACTACCCACAATAGTAGCAAGCACCATATCTCTATGGATTAGAGCTTCCCCTACCTCTCGATTAGGATCTCCCCCTCTCTCTAGGGATAAAATTACCATGTTCAAATGTACTACAACCACAAGCAAAGCTATCTACATGACCATATGATAATCCTCTAGCTCTAGATGAGCTACCACAGTCTCTTTGATGATAAAATACACTATCTTGACTTGCATTCTTCCCACTGCTAGATGCATTGAGGCCCAATCAATCTATTTGGTAAGCAAAAAAGTATTAAACTCTTCAAAGTCATGCATAGATCCTCCTCTCATAGAAATGGAGATGTCAAGGGACTTGTATGTAGATCCAAGTCCATTCAAAGTAACAAATAGCAAATCACCATCATCAATTGGTAAATTTATTAAAGTAAGATCATCTCCAAACATTTTATTTCTACCATATAGTCATTAATGCTGCTATTTCCATGCCATACACCATGCAATCTCTACTTGTATATTCCTAGCCTCTGTGCAAGTGTCATACATCTTCTCACTGATTTCCCACGTATATTTGCATTCACTGGCCTTTTAGTGTGCGGAATCAATGTCTCTAAGATGCACATATATATCCAATGCAAGACTCTCCTATTTTTACATGTCTAATCCTTGTGAATATTTTTATTATCTTTTGTGGGCTCATCAAGAAATTCTAGGAATTCATTGCCATCTATATTGAGGTCCCATAAACCTCTCCCCACCATCAAAAAATTATCCATGTAGTAGGACCATACATTGTAGTTGTCCTTAGTCAATTTGTCATCCATAGTTTGAGTAATGTGTGTAGCTTCCAACATTATAACAATTTAAAATTTAGAAAAAATAGTAGTATGCAATGTGCCAAATTACTATCCAAGCATATGAACAAGTCTAAGCATCAACTGCTCAAAACTGACCAAAGAGCATTCAAAATACCCACCAAGACAATACACATAAAATAAGTTCCATTGCTATGGTTGTCATACATGTGTCTAAGAACTCTCATATGCATCCACAAAGCATGCCTATATGTCAAACATACATGCGCACAAAAACTTTCGGCACCTTTTCCAACCAAAAATTGGAAATAGTAGAGATCTTGAAAATAATAAGCTCCACTAGAAGGGCATGAGTTTTGTGCATCCAATTTAGGAGTTAAGAGATCCTTTGCATTATGGAGAGGATCTCAATATTGGTAGACAATAGGTAAATATTACAAGACTTGCATGTCCTTATGAGCATGAATGAGAAGTTGTGAGCGGAGTTTTGAGCCCGGGATGTGCCTAAAATTTGCCAAAAAATCCAAAATTTAGGGGGAAAATATTTAACATCAAAGGCGGTGGCTCCAGCTAGGACGATTTTAAGCACCAAGTGAAAGACGACTTTTAAAAGACGCCCCAGCAACACTTGTGGATTTTTGATAATTATTTCGACTACCATGTGGGTCATCAAGAGTTTCCAGTCAATGCAGGATGTTAAGCCGGACGCCCAGGATTTTTTGGAGCTCAAATCGGATGCCGGACAAAGAAGGAGCCAACAAACGGTCAAGATTCGAAGAGGTGGACACTTGAGAGGTCAAAATTGGGCATGCCTTTTGGAGTTTGGACATTTTATGCCACATGAAACTTTTCATGAAATCGTGGAGAGAGAAGGAAGATGAAAAACATGGAGAAGGCGCCATCAGGATGCGCCCAATTTTTTCGCTCCATGGATGGAGATGAAGATTGTTGGCTGCAAACAACCCCTGCAACAGATCATGGCCCCGATCTTCTCCCTCTTTGCGGGTCTTATCGCCTGTCTTCGCTCGTGAAATGGCTGTGGGAATGAAGAGATGGAAATCTAGTCTTTCTCTCTCCTCCCTCTCTCTCCCCTAAAGGATTGTTCCTGCGTGCAAGAGGAAATGGAGAATGGTGAAGGAAAGCTTGTCCGGTTGGGACCAGATTGCTTTTGGGTCGATGAAGACATGAAGATTGCTGATTGTGAAGATGTTGGACATTGAATGTGCGCTAGACGGCAGTCCCGCAGCAAAATCGAGATCCCAAAACATGCAACCTAAGCGGTAATTCAATTTTTATGAAGAAAAATGAGTTTTTATGCCATTTGATTGATGAAACATTGTTCCCATGGCCTGATTATGCATTATGATGTTGTTTCCTATGAGTTTCAATAGTTTATAATCTGAAATCAGAAAATCATAAGCGATATGGCTGAAATTAATGTTATAAAACCCGAAAAACACGCGTTTAAGGGGTAAAAATGGGGTTTTTGCAAAATGAATGGGAAATATGAGACATAACAACTACAAAACCTGAAATTTTGCTGTCAAGGAACCTAAGGGCCACAGCCCACAATCAATCTTAATTTTTAATCATTTTTTATTGAAGAAAATAGAGGAAAAATACCAAAAAATGGTGGAAAAATGGGTTTTAAATGGGAGAAAATTAGGAAACGGTACAAGGAAAATTCCAAAAAATTACATGTGTGTTTATGCAGTGTATAATGAAGGTAAAGCACGAGGTTGGCCTCGGTTTACCCTCATTTCTATGTTTCCGTTCATGTTTATCGCTTTCTTTGTAAGGAAATACGTATAAAACGACCCTTTCACCTATCAACGAATGCAAAACATTAAACGTTAGGGTGAGAGGGGAGGTTGAGCGTCAAAATATAAATTAAAATCTGGTTTATGGGTTGCATCATACCTATAGGACGTTGTTTTAAAATAAAGGGAAAGGCAGCATGAGCGTAAGGCTCGGTGTCTTTTCTCTTTGCAGTACATAAACGCTAGCATGGAAATCATGAAAAGATTGATTTCGCACGATGCACAATGCTGATTTTCTTCTGTTTGGGCACTAAACCGTTCATATTATGCACTATGCATAGTTCATGGTATCAACGAAAAAGCTCCTGGACTGCATAGCAATTATTTTCTTAGGAATTTGACCCACGATTGAGAGCATAAGGTTATCCCTTGCCGTAGGATAGAGGGTTGGTTTCCTAAGGGACTGTTAAGTAAGGACACATGGTATATCTCCTGGATTCAAAATGAAGAGTGGAGTTTGTTCGAATGTTTAATATGTTGAGCAACGCATCAAGGGGCTAATCCCTGCGATGTAGGAGAGTTGTAGTGGGGCCGCGGTGTTTCTACCGAGAGGTTGCCTCCATGTGTGTGATCGTGGCATTGCCAATGTGTATGGGTTCTCCCTCTGTGGAGTTTTATAGAAAGGGAAATGTTGGACTACAAAACGATGAAACTATAAACGCATAGATTAGGCTTTAGGGTAGTTTGTCCTTTAGCATTAGATAGAAGCTCTTGGTCTGCGAGGCCGTGAGGGTGTGTTTGTCTGTTATGAGTATGAGGTACGGCTAGTGCCATAGCCAATGCCGGCCCATTTCAGGTCCCATCAGTGGTGCGTCTGCCGGGAGCTACCAACAAGTGGTGGTTCTCGAATCTAGGGTTTTTAGGGACCAAAAAGTTGGTTTATGTTCTCTGACAAGGACCGTCAAGCCGAAATACAAAAAGCAGAACGTGCTGAGAGGGCTAGACGGCGTTTAGAGATTGTAAGTCGTTATTATCCTCAAAAGAGTAGCCCGATACGCATAAGAGGTAGTGGCCTTAGCAACCCAACTATTGCACATAGTCCTTTAGGTGCAGGAGGAAGCGCAAGTTCTTCCTCTATTCTACCAATTCAACCCACTTCAAGTGGGAGTGTGATTCCATCAGTCCAAACTCCGGTTGTGAATCCGATTGTCATCATGGCCCAACCCATTGCAATTCCTGCAGGGACGCCGGATTTGCCAGATTTAGGAGTTCCTTTGCCCATTTTCAATGGGTTAGCTGAAGAAGATGCGGAGTTTCACATTTGTGAATTCCAAAGATTGATGTTTAATTATCGTATCCAAGATGAGGGACATCTCATGATGTTCTTTAACATGACATTAAAAGGAAGGGCTGCGGTATGGTATCATAGCATAGAGACTGGAACCATAACCACAATCGATCAGTTTTATGCAGCTTTTCGAGGAGAATATGCCCCTGAAAGAGGTGGCCAATACTGGTTGCGTGTTTTGAATGTAACACACCAAGACTCGCATGAGAATGTGAAAGCCTATGTCAAGAATCTTAAGGAAGTGTTTTGTAAGTTACAAACTTACATTCTTATTCCGTCGACTGCCCAATTACAATACTTTTTACATGGATTGGATTTCAATATTCAGGTACAATTGAGCAGTGTGGCTTTGGCTGATATAGATACCGCCATCGCGTGGGCAGAAGGAGTAGAGGCACGATTACAAACAGCCTACTCCTCTCGAATAAACCTTAATGCGGGTTTAGCACCTGGAGGCAATCTACCATTGATAAATGGAAGTCAAGGGATGCCTATGAATAACCTTAATGGGAGAGGAAGCATGGTTCAAAATGTACCTTTATTGCCAGCCCCTCCCAGTGTGACTATGCCTATGGCTAGTCAGTTGGCTCCACCAAATGTTGGAGGCCAAGTTTCGAACCCTAATGTTGTTCCTGTGAGTCAACAACCAATGCCCAATCAAATTGTTAGGCCATTGGAATGACGGATAGATGATCAAGGCTATGAGTCGAGTGCATCTAATGTCCTTGGAGAAGTTAAGGATATGATGAAGCACTACAGTGATATGATTTCTGAACAATATCGGCAAATAGTTGTTGACGTCAATTTCTTGAAGAAGTAGCAGAATTTGATAGGGAGTCGACGCCCTGAAGAGGGTGGTCCCTCAAGATTCAGCTGTAAGTGGTGTGGCGGACAACATTTCCCTAGAAATTGTCCAAATGTTAAATGTGATATTTGTGGGAAGTCAGGTCATTTAGCCGCTCCCTGTTGGAGTAAGATTAGTTCCCTCCAACAAGGGAGTAAACAGCCAGGTCCAGTTAATCATAGAGCTAACTTGCAGCAAAATGATGGACCAAGACAAATATTGCAAAGGGGAAAGACCACTATAGAAGAGTTGCCACAAGGCAACGGAGTCAGCCTTATTGAGGCTGTACATGTCAATGACGCTGAAACCTCTAACCTATGAGCCATTATAAGAGGCCAAAAGGCTAAAGAGGTTGACAGAGATAATGCAAAACAGATCAAGGGAAACCCTAAGCAAGGGGATAAGGGGACGCAAGTCCTGAATCCTGGCGTGGAAGGTGGACCTCTAAGGCCTGTTGACAAGAAAGTCGATCCTAAGAAGGATGAGGAAGTGCCAAGAAAGAAGGCAAGAGCTAAAAAAGAAGCATCAAAAACGGTCCCGAGACCAAAAGAAAGGATGGTATAGCGAGAAAAGAGAGCTTTGGCTGCCTGTCATGATTTTGATTTAGCAAGTTCTCTTTGCGAAGTCAAACCAGATGTAAACCTCTTACAGTTGATCCTATGTATTGGGTATATTGTAGAACCTTTGGGCATAGCACGAGTAGGGGAAGATTAGTTTGATCATGCTGAAAAGAATTGCCCTAGGGTTCTAGCATATGTGGATGGAATATTAAAGGAGCATGCC